>NC_083318.1:128259747-128559926 GCF_963455315.2 Globicephala melas | reverse complement strand
TTCAGTCAAAAATGCACTAATATTGTAATTACTTTGAATTTCTGTTAAATCATATTTTAAAGATACTCGATAGTTACATATTCCTGTTTAATACACATGCACATGCAATACACACAGTATTTAGAAATGAATCACCTCAATTGTGATCTTCTTTGCCCCTCCTCCCACCAAGTAAAGGTCTTTTGACATATAAAAACTGTGCAATTTTGAATTATGCTTCTACTTTGAGCCTGTGCATTGATTAATTTCATCAGCCCCCCATTACTTGATTGCTTAGAAGTTTCCTGATGATCTGCATGCTGTAGGAAGAACCAGAAAGTCATGAGTGGAATGGTAATGATATTGTGTTTCATGAGGCTATTCAAAAGTCACTCTGATTTATGTAGCTCGAAAGCTCCAAAGTCTTTGAGATTAGCCATGCTGACTGCTATTTTCTTCATACATCAGTCGTCCCACACTCTTTACTCCCTATACACAACGGGAGTTTAGAGCACTGCTTTAATTAAGCAGGGATTAGGTTTCATTTCCAGTCAACTGCACAGTTTGTGTTTTGCTTCATATCTAATACGGAGGATCTCATGTTTTAACAGTTTAATGTGTGCTCATTTCTATATCTGGTACCTGTACCTGTACCAGCTCATTGAAATGAGCTATCCTCAGTTATATATCTCTGCAAGGGAACACTCAAGTGTACTTATTCATATATTATAAAAATCACTAGCATGTTTTTATTGTTATCAGTCATAGTAAAATACCTTATGCCAACAGGAAATAGAAATGAAACCCTTATTCATGTTTTTCTCATAAGCAAATGATACTTTGTCCTCTGAGGTCATAAACTATGACATGTTTGAGAAGCCTAAGACAATTCACAGAATATTTTCATTATGAGAAAGTTTAAAGTACAAAATTGGTGGGTGAATAAGATGTGTCACCACATTATAAACAATAATAGATGGCAAATTTAAAGCATTAGTTTTCATTACTGGCACACTGAGGACTTTTTATCAAATATAGAATGTAGAAGCATTTCTAGAAGTTGTACTGTGTCTTCTGTAAAATTGTTTCTTTTTCAACTCCTTACATGATTTGCATTGGTTAATGATAGCCTTCAAGAGTCATCAAGGATCCTGCACTATATGGGATATCTCAATGATTTAAGTTATCCTTTTATTATTTACAGTAGTTGTTTGCTCCCTGAGTTATGGATAACATATAGTGTAAACTTCTAGAAAGTATTAAGAAGTAGCTTCTAAATTTACAATGAGGTTATATTTTATGAGGTATGTCTTTCTGTATCAATAATACAGTTGTTTGAAGTGCAATTCAGATGTGCATTAAGTTAGACAGTGTTATTAATCAACAATATCAACTGTGACATGACTAATAAGCCATTTCACTGAGGAACTTTGCTTTCTACTCCAAGTGAAATGTACATCCAGTAAATATCTCCTGTAAATTCTAATTCAAATATGAATAAAAATCAAGGTCATTAACTTTCAACTTATCCAGCAATAGAAACCAGTTGAGATTGTTATGAGTAATGGGAGATGTATTATATTTAATTCTAATCTCCAAGGCTAAGTTTATCATGCTGTAATTTTATCTCAAAGAGATATTGTAGTTTTAAAACCACACTTTTAATCCAGAAGGTTAGTATCCCTTCACCTGCATATATTATTTTAGTATTAAAAAGTGAAGTATTTGGCACTGCTATTGGATTTTCATGGTATTTCAGATAATAACGTATTGGTGAGTAGCAATACTTAGTTTGACTAAAAATATAATGTTTATTAGAAAATACATTTGTGCCCTATAAAGAGAGCTTTGCCATTAGGTGTCACTGCATTCTGAGCTGTTCCTTTGTAGTCCTACTTGAAAATCCCAGGAACTATTTTTTTTAGTTCTCAGAAAAAGAAAATGCCATTTAATGAGGATTGTGATGCTCTAAGATACAAGTGGTTTTTATTTTCAAACCAGAAAAAGAAATATTATCCCTGTGGGAGATTGGGATTGACATATATACACTAATATTTATAAAATAGATAATAAGAACCTGCTGTATAAAAAAAATTCAAAAAATAACAACAACAACAAAAGAAATATTATCCCTGACTCTTGTAAGAATTTAATTCTAGGGCATATCAACATTCTGTGTTCTCTAGATAGATTGCTAGATCTAGTGATGTAACTATTTCACAAATTTAAAGTACAACAGAAATATACTCTTGTGCTAATACTATCTGTGGAAAAATCTAAGACACCAAATAGTATTCAGATATGCTTAATAATGCTGGTGTAAACAGATATTAGTAACTGCTTACCTATGGAATATTTAAGGTCCCAAACTGATTGATGTTTGTCACATGAAACACATACACAGAGCTATGGAAAAAATACACGGGCACAAATATAAATATATTTAAAAAATGTCAACCACTGACTTTTGTGCAGGATCATATATGTTTTCAGATAATTTTAGCCTGGAAAATATTAAGTTTCATGTATTAATTAATTTCCTCCACACACATACTACTACCACCACCACTACCATCGGATTTGTGCCATCGGATTTGTGTAGTAATATAAAACCAGTGTCTTTTATCAAGTAGTAATTTTCCTGTTTATTTAATTTGTTTAAGAGGCAAGATCTTCCTTCTAGCATATCCTATAATAAGACTAACGGAGGATGAAACTTAGGTCACCTTTAATCTGATACATTAGTTTTTACATTGGCAAAGCCACAAAATTAGAGAATGGAATACTAGGTTAAATGAATGAACCCGTTATCATGTTATGGTAGACCTTGCCCTGTGCCAGTATTAATTAATAAACTCGTTGGAATAATGTGCTATTAAAAATTCAGAGTAAAATTAAGTGATCAGATGGATGTCAAAAGGGTACGGGGAAACGTACTGACGTAATTCTATGATTGGTTATTAAGAGGACATCTGTGGATTTAGGTCATTTAAATAGGTGAATTTTAGCATTTGGATGTGGACACAAATTTCAGATGAATGTGAAAAATTGGAGATGTAAGTCTTAGTAAACATGTTCTGGATTAGAATTTAGAGGGTTTGGGGCTAACTACCAATTTTATAGATAGCTAACTGAGCAATATTGGGAAGTTACTTATTTTCTTTAGTCTTCATTTTTATCAATCCTAAAACAAGACTTAGACTAATGTTCATTTAAGCTCTACAATTATATGACCTAAAATGAAGACAAATTCCTGTGTTTGAGGAATTGGGGGAAGAGATACAGTCAAGTGTGGTTCATATAGCTATTTTTAATAGTTAGGTTTAGAGTGAATTAAAAAAAAATACAAGGGGAAATAAATGGAGCATAAAACCTTAATCATTCAAATTAAGGATCCCTTAGAATGAAGATTTTCTTGGTGTGAACAAGAATTAATATTTGTTCATCAGCTATTCTAGATAACTTCAGCATCAGAAGAGAGAGCTGGGTTTGTTCTTTGTTTTACATTTTGTTTTTGTTTTCTCTAGCGTTAATACTAAGATGTTACATACAGTGCTAGCGTATCCCACAATACTAGCGTACATTAAGGCTGACTGGAGGAATGAGTAGTCTTATGTTCTAACCAGCATGGACTACAGGAGCCTTTAGAATTTGCCAACTCCAAGCACACCAGGAATATTAGCATACGTTTGGCACCACTCAAAAATGTAGCATATAAAAGAAATAGCCAGTGTTTCTTCAGTGTTCTTCAGGTATTCCGGCTTTTACCCTGCTGTTGTTAACCAAGTGGTTATCAAATGTGAAGCTGAGGCTAGGATGACCCATTGAAAGCTTTCTTGAGTGAATAGAGGGAAGCCTAGAGGCAAGCACAAGGAACTAAATACCAAAAGGCCTCCCTGTGTATGTTAAAAAATTTTAAATCACTCTGTAGTCAAGGTCCTTATTAACATATTTTATACATGAAAAAAGATCAAGTTATTAATTTTATTAAAACAACAGTTCTTAAACTTTTTTCTTCATCCCCAAATAATTCAAAGTAATGTTTTTAAAATGAATAATTTCACTTTATTGCTCTGAGTGCTTGATTTTTCCCAACTAATCTTAAAAAGATGTTTGCTTCATTATCAAAATCATAATTCTAGAAGCTAGTTACCCTGAAACCACAGGGTAAGGTAGGCATTATTAACAATATGTAGTATGTGTGCTCAGTGGGAGAATATTCTATCATTCAACAGACATTTATTCTGAACCTACTCTCTATGAACTACTGTTTTTAGGTCCTGGAATTAAAATGTCGAATAAGTAACCTATGTCCTTGTATTTAAGGAATTACATTCTCATGGGGGTGGCAGCCAGATAAAGAAGAATATACAAGTTGTAATGTCAGTTACTGATAAATGCTATGAAGAAAAATGAAGGAATCGCACCCTATTTCGAGTAGGGTCATCTAGTAAGACCTTCTGAGGAGATGATCATTGGAGCAGAGACTTGATTAAAAAAAAAATGAAATCAGCCATGTGGATATCTGATGAAAAAGGATTTCAGCCAGAGGGCATAGCAAAGGCAATGGCCATGAGACAAGACACTAAGGAATCTACTTAATTCATTTAAGGAACATCTTAAGAGTCAGTGTGGGGCAAATGTGGAGTTTAATGACCAAAGCAGGAAGTAGAAGGAAATAAGGTCTGAGAGGCAGCTAGGGAAGATCCTATAGTGGCTTATAGGTCATGGTATGGTATTTAATCTAGGTATGTAGGATGCCCACTGGAGGGTTGAGATCAAACACGATACGTAATGCTTTGTGTTTTAGAAAGATAACCTTCTCTGCTTGGGTGGAATGATGGCAGTAGAAATATGAAGATCAGTTTGATAGTAGTGAATTGGACTATTTCAATAGTTGGTAGCTGAACTAGTTGTAAGATTGCAGATGTATTTTGAAGATAAACAGGATTTTCCGATGAAATGTTCTGCTGGGAGAAATCCAGAGGAAGTAATGAAGCTTCCAAGGTATTTTACCTAAGCAAGTGGGTGACTAAAATTGGGAACGTGGGACAGTGATCAAGTTTTAGATAAAAGTCAAAATTTGCATTTATTACACTTGATATTCCTATTAGGCGTCAAATTTGAGAATTTAAGCTGGCAGTTGATTACATTAGTCTGGAATTTTGGGGGGAGTTAGGAATTCAACATTTGCATTTAGAATTCATCATTACAGACATGATCTTTAAAGCAATGGGAGGGGATAGCACACTTAAGGAATAACCGTGCAAAGAGAAGAGGTCCAAGACTATATACCACAGGCATTGCAAAATGTCGATGTCAGGGAGACAGAGAGGATCCAGGAGAAGAGAGAGATGCGTGGCCTGTGAGTTAGAAAGAAAGCTAGGACTGTGTGGTGTTCTGGAAGCCAAGTGAGGAAAATATTTCAAGGAGGAAATCAGACACCCTATCAGATTATATGGATGAAAATTGACACTTGACTACTGGGTTTAGAAATGTTGAGGACAAAAATGACTTTGACAGAATTGCTTTCAGTAGACTGAAGGGACAAAATACAGGTTGGCAAGGAATCAAAGATTTAATGGGACTGGAGGAACTCCATGAGTTTTGCTTTAAGGGAGAGATGGGTATGGTGGGGTGGGAACATGAGGTAAAGGGAGGGTTTTGTTTTTAATGGTGGGAGTTGGGATATACAGTAATTTTTTTAAAGGTTCAATCATAAGAAAATTTTCAATAAGAGGATTCAAAAGAAAATGTTCTTTTTTATTCAGACCTATTTGATTCCTGAGTTTGGATGGCAGCTGTTCAAATAGAACTGTGTTTTTGTTTTTGTTTTTTGGTGGTTATTGATGTTTTTGTTTTGTTTTGTAACCTCCGGTCAAGTGATACTGGGCTAATGCCAGTAGAATTAGCCAAAGAAGCTTATATGTCCTCTCTGAAATAGACTCTGTTAATTGTTCTGCAGTTTTGTTTCATTCAGTTTCCCAGATTAGCACTCAAATTAAGTAAAATTTTCTTACCTGAAATTATGAGTAGATTATATCTTATGGAGTAGCGATATACCATTACAGATAGAATCAACATTTAGTCTTTTAGTAATGTGCTAATTTTAGGAACACACATTATTCCTATGTAAATGGCATTAAAATGGCATAGAATTATCTTGTTACAATAGACATTTGTATTGAATATAGGTTTCCTCTAATTAAATTCTATTATGCATTTAATTTACTTAAAAATCATTTTGGAACAATTAAAAGAGTATAGTTTTTCACAAGGCAGTATATATTGCCACATAGAAATTAAATAGATGAAATAAATTCATGTGATACTAATTTTCAGTAACACATTTAAATATTTCCTTTTATGGAAATTTCACTTCTATTTGTGCTATACCATAGCTGACAGATCTTTAGACATAGGTGAAACTGAGGAAAAAAAGTGTTCCACATTTTCTAACCTCAGAATTCAGCCTTCTGAAAATGCATCTCAGTTCTTTTATTGGTCTCCTATTAATACACTGTTATGTATTGATTTTGCAGATAAAATAATTAATTTTGTATTAAAATAAGAATGCCAATAACAGATGAATGATATTTTTCTGTGTTCTTTGTCATTTCCTGTACTATCTCCTCCATAAAAACATTTTGTCTCATGGAAACAATGTAATATGAATATCACATGGTGGTTTCTGCTTGGTTACATCTATTAATTGACGTATAAACATAGAATACATTAACAGTGAGGGGATAGGAGTCCTGTGGTTTGGGCACAGCAATGACTGTTAAAGAAGGCATGCTGTGTTATGGCTGGAGCTGAAGAATATAATTAATGAAGTATATAACATTAAAAGATATTTTAAACTTGCTACTTCATAACTTCCTGGGTGGTGAAATACAATTGTTTGAAGGAAATGCTTAGCAGATTTAAATCCAAATTTAAGTTGGAATGGGCCACTAAAATTGGTGAAGTGCTTAGTATACTTAACCTTGATATCATTAAAATGACAGGCCCCATGAGGAGCACATTTTAGATAGGCTTATTATCTTAAAAACTGAAGGCTAGGTAATACCTTTGGAGCTAAACTGGAAAAAGAGAGTCAGGTCTGTTGTTCTGTTGCATGTAGTTCATGGTGAATTAAAATCTGGAAGACTAATTCTTCCTTCTGTAATTTCTGCAATCTGACAACAGATAAAATTGTGTTAGAGGTGCAGTGGCAATTACTATCTTGCCCTTCAGTCCATATTTCTTCTTTGTTGCTTCTTTGGTGATAACAGGAAACCAGTCAATTTTCTTTTTAGAAATACCAGCAACTCTCAGCATAGCCCAGAGGAGGCATGCCCTTTATGAAAACCATTATAAATTTCTTCTTAACAAAATCGTTAAAAAAAAAAAAAAACACTTCTTTAGTGTGGTAGGTGGCTCATGCACAGAGTTGAGGGGATTACTCTTCAGTTTCCTGGTGGTGTAGTCATGATGGGTTTTGTACATTTTTTGTAATTCATTATTGTCACACTGAGAAGTCATGATCTACATCCTCATATTCTATTTGCAGAAAAAATATTTTTAAGGTTACGTGAAAACCATGTGAATTTTTTTGATTCAGTGCTTACTATATGTGCACAGTTCAGTATGTATTCATATAAGACATGTTTTCCCATCCTTTAAGAATTTTTAAGTATATCTGCTGTCTGAGATAATATTGTACATTAGGAAGCTGAAAGTAGAGCACTTTAGGACTCATAGTTGGATGACTGTGGTCTATTATGGCACTGGAGTATGTGATAATTCAATAAATGCCACCTTTATGGTGCCCTTAAGGGTGCCATAAAGCAAACATGTATTTCAGAAAAAAGATTATAATTGGGATAAGGAGATTACCACTTGCAGAAGGTCTTGATTTATAACAGAAAACTCTTTACTCAGCTTCCTGATGGTTAATCATTAACCTTGTTTTGCCTATAGGCTACAGAGTCGATACAGTCATGCCATAGTCAGAGCTAAGGGAAAGTCTCTGCCGTTTACCTCTTTTCCTCTTTTTTTTTCCTTTCCTGTGGATGTCAGTAGTTACGCTATTAGGTCAAGTAAAAGAGGAGATGGCTTTAAGATCCAGTTATCTTGTAATTAATAAAACTAATGAGATCCTTTCTAGATTTACTGCCACATATCAGATATTTCCATTAAACTTGGTTTCTTGGGTATGGAGAAATTAAATTACATTTAATTTTTTTCTCTTAGTTTTGAAGTTATAAGTATACTATTATCTCATATTACTAATTTGTACTTTCTTCTAGATGTATAAAACATCAATGAAAATGACAGTTTTATACTGTAGCAAACAAAAGAAGAAAATTGCCTCACAGAAAAAGTAAAATTAGTTAACTTTACAAATGGAATAAGTATTGTTGGGAAAACATATTTATGCCAACTTTTAATTATGTAGGTGTTAAGAATAGGACAAACATTGGAAATTGAAAAATAACAGATAGTTCAAAAACTAACTGTCCAATACTACTTCTTCTCCACAAGAGTTCTTGTTGTGGTTGATAAGTGGTTAATACATAGCAAAACTGGCTGCTCTGATTCTTTCCTTTTATTTTTCCTGTTTATCCTTCAGTGACAATGCTAATGAGCAGTGAAATGGCCAAAAGCAAGGAAGGAGCAAAGGGTTTTAGATAATCCATAAACCGGAAAATCAGCCCCTGAATGCTCATATGCACAGGCTTGTTGAGAAGTTTCATTTTCTCAAAATACTGCACAGATTCTAAAGCTAGAACTTGCTTTTGGCTGCTGAGATTATAAGAGGAGTGAAGCTTCCAGGCCACCAAAGAAGAATACTCTGAATGACAGTCTGGGAGGAGGATGAAGACTATTATTATTATTGGGAAAAGAGTGCCCTTTAGGGCTATTGCTGCTGATAGCCAGGACCCCTGTGATTAGCTCAGTTCCAAGGGTCATGCCTATGGTGATTTTGTTTTTTAAAGACAGTATGGATTTCATTCAGCTATACTTCTTAAACGCTTTAGGTAATTTTGTAAAAACGGTTGGATTGACATTCGTATCAATACAAATTGTGTACTGAGCATTTATATTGTATGTTCCCAGTTGGTTTCTAGCTGATGCTATGTTATAGGCCACAAGGAAGAATTTGAATATTGTACTTTTGAAAAGAAACTGGGAAGCACATGGCTATACATGCAGTGTTCGTTAATATATATGACTCTTTTCAGTTTGAGTGGGAAAAAAAGGTGGACTGTATAAGTTATCCTACCATATACATTGGCCCTCATAGAAAAATGAAGTTTGTTCACCACTGTCATGAGAAAGCAGTACCTGACCTGGAACACACTGCTGCCAAAACCATGGAGTTACAGTCTGGCAAAAGAGGGAAATGGTAAGCAATTCTGTTTGGAAGAAACATTGTAACAGTGGAGGCTATGGCAACAGAGGAGGTTAAAAGTTAGGAAAATCCCTATGAGGTGCATGGGAATTCTGTAAATAATTTAGGCTAAGGGATGCCCAGCCTTGTGTTACAAGCTCTTTATAGTGGCAGTGTGGTAGGTGGAGAGCGGAGAAGACCTTGGCAGTAGTCCAGTTATGTTTTGGTGCAGGGCTGTGCCCAGCAACTGCACATGGGAATGGAGAGGAAAATTTGCTTAGAGGGGAGACCCAGGAGTTTGCCTCTGTCAACTCGGTCATTCTTTAGAAGTGGGAGTAAAAGAAGAAAGTCTAACATCATTTGTTGAGTACTATCTTAAGTGACTGAGTAGAGGCGCATGCTGTTCACCAACATAGGAGACTGAGAGAGATGAGAGAAACTGAATCTGGATTGAACTCAAAATTATTTTGGCATGATAGTGAGGTGTTATATCCCAGACAGCAGCTTCCCAATCCCTACCCCCCTTCCTGCCTCAAATGGAGAATAAAAAAGTCACATTCTCCATAGTGCTCTCAATGCTGTTTTGATCTAAAAATGATAACAGTGTTTTTCTGGTCATTCTTTTTTAACTTTTCCCTCAATCCAATGCTCATAGTGTCATTTCCTATTTAAAATGTGAATAATTTAAAATATTTTTCAGCTACTTATATTCAGAAAATAGTAGTTCTACAAGGGCCTTATGATTTTTAGTTTCTGTGTGTGCTTGTTTAACAGTACAGAATTGTTACTTCAGTATTATCACTGACTTTTAAAAGTGTATATCTGTATTCTCATTTCTTAATATGATCATACATATTTTTTTTTGACCATACATATTTTTAATCAGGGTCTGGGACTAATATTAAGAAACTAGTGCTGTTAATTTATTTGATATCCATTGCCAATCAAAACAACTTTAAAATGGAGTGATCTTTGACAAAATGGTAGGTTATCAAAGGTAAAATAAAAATATGATAATTTTAATTTCTTGTGCGTGATTGCTCTTCTAGTGAATATTGCAAGTAGAATTCCCTTATGTAAATTAATAGAGTTACATGGAAGGGTAAAAATATTTCCATAAAATTGTGTATTCTTTAGTTACACATTATCTGCAAACATAATTAGCTGAAGGGAAGGAAAATTGTCCTCCTAGGATGGTGAAGCAAAGCCTGAAATGGGACTAAGCCTGAAATGGGACTAAAGGGATCTCGTTGGGACTTCAGGCCTCGTTTTTTAAGTGTCTCAGAAGACTCTACTTCATGGTTAAGGATCTGTGTTCTCAGATAAGAAATGTTTGAAAACATGGATCTGCAGTCAGAAGAATGTGAAAGAAGAAGCAGTGTGTCTGCATGTGTGTAAAAACACTGGTTGAACTGAAGAGTGAAATGGAGTAGATCCAGATAAAAGCCAGTCTTCTTTCTGTCTTCGTGTTATTGTTTAGAGTCTAGCTTTTCAGCCTGTTTTTATAATATACTGTCAACGCTTAATCCAGTCAAAACAGTTTAGGTGTGATATTATTGGAACTTAATTTTGCCATCTTACTCTATTTTGTTCTTCCTAAGCTGATCCATTGTGTGAGACCCAAGGATGGAAAGTGGAGTGCTCCAGTGGGGAGGAAGGCTTCTGGCATTTCTCAGTCTTTCTCTCAGACTCTCTTGTTGGTTTTAGAGTAGGTTAAGGGATGAGAAATTTAGAATCGGTGAAGAATAACCTGAATGATTTGACTTAGTAAAAAATCATGATGATTGGTAATTTTTGTTTCTTAAAGAGTCAGAGCAGTGTATAGTACCAGAAATAGAAGAACTCGATTTGATGTCCAAGTTATATATTCAAATCTTGCCTTGGTCACTTTACCACTTCATAGCTCTGAAGTCTTTGGAAAAGTGATGAGACTTTGAAAGTCTCAAGTTTTCCTGCCCCTGCTTCCTCTCCACTTCATCTGTTATAAGGATAAGCAGTTGTAACATTTAAAATATGGATTTGTGGACCACGCAAATTGTCAGTGTTCATACTTCAGGAGACATAACTTGCAATTTAACTATACTGACAGTCAGGGTCCCGGGTCTGGGTTGAGCTTTAGAAAGTGGATCCCATGCCTGACCTCAGATAGGGTTCCCTGTTTATCCTCTGTTCCTAAAATATTAATTCAGGTTTACAACTCTGCCTTTTTACAACATATAAATCAAAGTTGAAAGTCTTTCTTAAAGTGACTGAATTTAAGGTTAAGTATTCCTTTAAAGATGATACTTCACTCTCAAATTACATGAAATAGAATGTTATTTGTTATCACTGACACTGATATTTTAGCTATGCCTTGTCTGGCCACACCCTTTCATTTGGAATAGGGTAATCTTATAATCGATTATCCAAACTGGGACTCTTTTGAAAGTGAAAATGGCGGTGTTAAGATTTCTGCTGGGGTGAAAGGGACAAACTAAGGCCGACTGGAGGCAAACAGGGACAAGGCTGCACTCATTTCAGAGCCCTAACTGCAGGCATGTGATTAGCTTGTATTTTGGCCCAGCCTCAATAGGCAGTGATTCTGTCTTAGCAACAGGTTGTTCCTTCCTCTTATCTAGGTCTTTTATGCTGATCAAAGAAATAGATTGAAGTTTTGTTTTTATTTTTAATTACTTAGAGCACTTTTCTTCACAGGCAGCAGAAAAGAGGAACAATAGCTAAGTAGTGTAGGTTCTCTTTGTTCAGACAAACATATTTAACTGATTTTTAAAATATCAGACATTAGCATCTGTAATTGCTCCCTTTATTCTTCTGCAACCATTCTCCCTATCTACTGTTTGACTGCTGCTCCTAGCAAAACTCATTGGATATTGGCAATTGCATAAATTCACAACTAACCTCAGATGCTGTGTCTCTGGAACTAAATAAAGGACATGGAGTGAATTGTTCTCAGAAATATAAAGACAGTTTACAACAAAGATTTAAATTTGCTTCATTTTTGCATCCTAAAAGAAGAAATCATCACCTAAACAAGATTTTTGGCAATTTTTATTTTTTATGAAAATATATAATAGAGTAGCAAATACTCCAAAGAAGAGGAGGATAGCCTTAACAGTTAAAGTTTCAAAGGTGCATATTAATTTTTTTCTTAGAGGGGGTAAGCATAAAATATTGGTTTGTGATTTTAAGTTAATTACACTATAACTACCGTTTTATCCAATTGAGTCATCCTCTACAACCTTCACTCTCAGAAGTGTGCCCTGCAATTTGGTATAAAAGTCATTAGATTCTCTTAACCTTCCTTTCCTTTCTCTCTGTTCCGGAGTCTGGTTTTACCTCAAGAAATGATCATGTGATGCCCTGCATTGGCCTCTTACCTTCACACTTTTGCTCTTCCCTTGATAGCGTAGTTCATATAAACCTTATCTCCTTTTCTTCACTTTTGGTACCCTGGTTATTAGTTTCTATGGTTTCCAAATGTGGAACTGGAATTGAGAGCATCTTTTTCCAACTGTGCTCCAAAGGAGACTGCGGCTTTCCTCCTTTCTTTATCAGTGGCGATTTTTAGGCTTGGGCTGACCCTGTTCCTTAGGTCATCCTCACTGTAGAAAATATATAAGCATGGATTCTCATAGTTGGGAGGAATATTAGAAATTGTCTATAGTCCAGAGTCCTCGTTTTGCTGATGAGCAAATTAAGAGGTTAAGTGAGGTGAATGCTGCATAGATAGGCATTTTTGAATAGTCTATTAAGCATAATTTTTACTAAAAAAAAGTAATTCTATTCACATCACCAAAGAAGTTTTAATGTAGGCTATTGGCCAAGAGATAGAAATAGCCCAATTATGTAAAACTGGATAATTGTTTTCATTAACATAAGGTCCATTTTACCTGTGCTCTACTATATTGCCATAGAGTAATTAATTTCTTTGAAGCCTGCTAATATAATGTGAGGGGTAGCTAACCCAGTTGTTGGGGAACTATTCCCATAAGCTGCTAGGGACAGGAAGCATATATATACCCTCTTCTAGGAATTCTCCCAGAATTTAGAGCCCAGCAGTCTAGCCCAGATCCAAACCCTATTCCTCAGACTACGCACTCCACTCTTCCTCACTCTCTCTCCTTTCTGTCCCCTCTTTCTCTTCCCAAACTCAGGTTGGAACTCAATTCTTCTAAGATTTACAAAGTTTAAATCTCTCTGTACTAAAACATGTTACTGTGCATATATTTCATTGCCTTGGTTTTTAATCATTCTTGAACAGTTTATTTCAACATTCTCAACCTTAGTGTTTTCATATATAAAATGTAGATATAACCACCTATCTTGAAGAGACAGATGAAAAGTAAATTAAATAAATAAGATAAATTGGAAAAAATAAAACAAGACTGGCACAGAATGGTTTTCTTTTTTTTTTTCTTTTTCTTTTTTGGGTTGCGTTGAGTCTTCGTTGCTGTGTGCAGGCTTTCTGTAGTTGTGGTGAGCACGGGCTACTCTTGGTCGCTGTGCGCAGGCCTCTCATTGCAGTGGCTTCTCTTGTGGGGCACGGGCTCTAGGCACGTGGGTTCAGCAGTTGTGGCTTGCAAGCTCTAGAGCGCAGGCTCAGTAGTTGTGACGCACGGGCTTAGTTGCTCCGTGACATGTGGGATCTTCCCAGACCAGGGGTCGAACTCACGTTCCCTGCTTTGGCAGGCGGATTCTTAACCACTGCACCACCAGGGAAGTCCCAGAATGAGTTTTCAATAAATAACTGTTTGCTTTCCTCTTTCTTCTCTGCTTTCCCTCAAAATTTCATAAATATAATAGTTGTGATTAATTGTACATTTTATTTCTCTTTTGTGCACATCTGCCAAATATCCTGAGGCTAGAGTTAATTGATTTTTGTAATTATGTCAAGTAAAGAGGAAAACTGTCTTATGAAAATATTGGTTATTTATATCCTCACTTTCAAACTCAAAGAGATTTGCTATTTGCTTAATATGATAAAACACCTGAAACAAATTTATGGATTTTTAAATCCTCTTTATTTTTTACTCCAGAACTTTCATAAAATAGAGGTGTTTTTAGTTACTTAAAAGCTCAGAATCTTTCTGCTGCCTGGATCCATTTTGAGACATGACCCTTCTTTAAGTCTTCTTTCAAATCCACCTAACTTTATACTTTATATATATATATATATATATATATATATATATATATATATATATATATTTTTGGTATGTGGGCCTCTCACTGTTGTGGCCTCTCCCGTTGCGGAGCACAGGCTTCGGACGCACAGGCTCAGCGGCCATGGCTCACGGGCCCAGCTGCTCTGCGGCACGTGGGATCTTCCCGGACCGGGGCATGAACCCGCGTCCCCTGCATCGGCAGGCGGACTCTCAACCGCTGCGCCACCAGGGAAGCCCTATACTTTTTATATCTTTAAAGTCATAATCTGTTCAACTCATATTACTTTCTTATTTTTAATGTCTATGCTTTAATAATCAATTAATTAATTACCTTCTAATTTTATTTTAATATTAGCATCCACTTTTTGCCTAAACCTCCTAGTATTTACTGTACTGACATGTTTATTTTGCATGTTCCGTGCTTATGTAAAAAAATTCTGTGGGGAAAAATCGTGTATTAATGAGAAAATAAAGGGAAAGAGAAGTCACAGTGATTTGGTAAGCACTTAATTCTCTTGGTAGTTTTACGTATCGGTACTGATTTACTAATTGTTCTTTCTTTTCAGTTAAACTAGGCTTGTCTTCTAGAATTGACCTATTAATGTGAGTTTAATCAATAGAGCCAGCTCCACAGGTTTATAACTGATTAAAGGTCAGTAAATTATTTGGGCATTTGAGGCCAAATCACAATTTGTATAGAACAATGAATGTAAAGTCCACAATTTAATTTTAATTTAAAGTTACTTTAATGAAAAAGGACTTTTATTGTATTGTACATTTAGAATTACCATTATTCAAAATAAAATACAGCTGAAGTGCTTCTGTAGTGTATAGAGGGGTCATTGATCTAATTTGCCCACCTTGGGTGCCACTATCATGAATGTAATAAATAGATATAGTCCCCTTAGTCCTGCCTCATCTCTGTGAAAACACCCAAAGGATACTTGTTGCTTCTTAAACATCTTGGGAGCCTCCCGGTTTAATCTGAAACCAGCCACTATAGGAAGGACAGGGAGAGACTGAAAAAAAGTCAGACCACTACAGATTGCTGGGTGGCAGGTTTAAAAAGCAAGGGAAATTAATTACAAGTTCGTCTTGGGTGGCTGCACCCACCCCAAAGAATCTTAAAAAGTTTAAAGGTATACCTAGGAGATATTGTGGGTTTGGTTCCAGAACCACCACAATAAATTGAATATCACAATAAAGAGAGTCACACGAATTTTGGGGGTTTTCTGGTTCATATAAAAGTTATGTTAACACTATACTGTAGTCTATTAAGTGTGCAATAGCGTTATGTCTAAAAAAATGTACATACATTAAAAAATACTTTCTTGTTAAAAAATGCTAGCCATCATCTGAGCCTTCAGTGAGTCATAATCTTTTTGCAATATTAACATCAAAGATCACTGATCACAGATCAAATATTATTACTATTACACATGTAATAATAATGAAAACGTTTGAAATATTGTGAGAATTACCAAAATGTGACACAGAGACAATGATGTGAACCAATGCTGTTGGAAAAATGGCACTGCAGACTTGCTTGACGCAGGGTTGCCACATACCTTCAATTTGTTAAAAAAAATAAAGTGCAATAACTGCAAAGTACAATAAAGTGAAGTCCAATAAAATGAGGTATGCCTGTATGCCTTTACTGGGTTCAGTTCTATATATCGGAGGCTTTAACTGAGTTCAGTCACGTACCCAGTTCAGATAACCTCAACAGCACATTTAGATTTCAAGGCTGTATCCTTGGAGCAGCCTCTGGGAGGGGAGAAGTCAAGTGGAACACACATTCCAAGGACAG
This sequence comes from Globicephala melas, assembly GCF_963455315.2. NCBI lineage: Eukaryota > Metazoa > Chordata > Mammalia > Artiodactyla > Delphinidae > Globicephala > Globicephala melas. The sequence goes on along the minus strand of NC_083318.1, from coordinate 128,543,593 downwards.
GAAAAGTGGGTAGGGAGTCTCCCATTGCCCGTGTCCAGCTTGCGAGTCACCTGGTGGTCACATCTTTTTGATTACCTACTCCAACAATATTATAGAATATAACAAAAGGATGTAGTGAAAAGACTAAATCCATTCTCTAAAATGAGAATAATATATAACTTAAAAAAATTTATTTATTTATTTGGCTGCATTGGGTCTTCGTTGCTGCACGTGGGCTTTCTCTAGTTGCGGTGAGCGGGGACTACTCTTCGTTGTGGTGTGCGGGCTTCTCATTGCGGTGGCTTCTCTTGTTGAGGAGCACAGGCTCTAGGCATGCAGGCTTCAGTAGTTGTGGCTCGCGGGCTCTAGAGCGCAGGCTCAGTAGTTGTGGTGCACGGGCTTCATTGCTCTGCGGCATGTGGGATCTTCCCGGACCAGGGCTCGAACCCGTGTCCCCTGCTTTGGCAGGCGGATTCTTAACCACTGTGCCGCCAGGGAAGTCCCAAGAATAACATATAATTTTTTATTCATAATTATATATAAGAACCAGTAATTAGAATGACATTTATTAAGCACTCACAATATGCAAATCATTGTTGCAAACCCTTTGTAGATATTATCTCATTAAATTATTACAATAACCCTAATAATGCTGGTACTATCATCATTCCCATTTTGCAGATGAGATTAAGGGAAGTTTAGCATTACCATATAATTTGTCAAACTTCACTCAGTCACAGAATATAGATAATAATAGGGTCTGACACCTATCCTCATTTCTTCCCTTATTATGTCTAGAGAATAGTTTTCACTGGGTTTGTATCTATTCCATGCAACCCATGCTCTTTTTATCTCTGATAGTCACTTTACGAACAAGAAGCCAGATACTCTCTTAAGAGCCCTCTCTGATTTTCTCATCAGTGCAATGCAGGGTACCCCATGCATTTCTCACCACATTCTATAATACTATTGTAGCCTTGATTTTAATTTTTCATTAGTTTGAAAGAAAAAAAAGAGCAAAATCTCTTCTAGTGAGTTGTTACTAAAAAATTAACCCAGGTTGTTGGTGTTTTACAAATGGCTATTGTTTTATTTTGCTTTTTTCCCCTGAGTCATACAGTATCATTGATTAATAAAAAAGAAAAAGTCACTATTAGACTCATTGTCTGCATCTTTTTAAAGTATCTGTTAACTTGTCTTCAGTTGATTATTGGTACGTTACACAAGTACTTGAAGTTGGCATAAGTCTTCATTTCACATTATTTCTAGAAAATTAAATATCTGTGCTTAGGGACATTCCTGCCTGTAATTCTAGATAGAGTTTTTATGCCCTCTCAATCTCTGGTCCCCGCTGGGAAAAACTCACTCAGACCCTCATTTTAGAGTAGATCATATGCCAGAGAGTAGCCAGACATGTTTCACATATATTCATTCCTGTTTTACCTTATTTTCCACTGAGAGATGGGAGTTGTTAGTTGGCCATGTTTCCTTGGCCAGGTCTTTAGGTTAAGCTAGCCACGTCCTACATAAAACATTTGGCCAACATTCTTCTCTTACGAAAAATAAATTTACTTAATTTAATTATTTCACAGAAATTATATACCTGTTTTAATTTCACATTTTAAAAAATGAAAGTTTTAGATATGTTTTAATGTATTCTTTCCTGAAACTTTGTTTTCTTCGAATCTAGCAGACATTTCAGACATTCTTTCTGAACATCTCTTCTTTTGCTTCCCCTCTCATGTGTGGAATAGAAAGGAATTAAAAGAAAATTATGATGATTAAAGTGGTGTACAAAGTGGGAAAAGAAGGACATAGTGCATCATTTGCAACAAGTCATTTTTATATTTGGTAGGATGATGCACTGTGTTAAGGTAAGGGCCATCAGGAAAGAAAAAAACGGAAAGAAAAGCTTCCTTTTACCAACATATTTAAAATGTGCTTCACCCAGGTATGTTAATATATAAAGTGATAAATGCTAATCTACTTGAAAAGGAGCTGTACAAAGGTAGAGACAAGGAGAAGTGTCAAGTGTTGAATAAGAACAAAAACAAATAATACACAAATTCAAGAGGGAGAATGACCTTTATAGAATGTCTAACAGCTGCATGTGGTCCACGTCTCTGCTGGAACAAGACAAGGACTTCATCCTGTGCCATGTTAAATGCTCTTCTCTGCAGGAATTCTGATGCAGGGAAAGGGTGCATGCGAGTGACTGATAGGTCAGTTCAGCTAATGTCAGCCGGATATGTGATTCAGTAGGCCAGAGGTTTGCTGAATGGAACTTTTTGAGGTTCACCCAAGATGGTTGAAAGTTAACATTCAGAAGAAATAACAGTATAATCCACTTGTGTTCGTTAGGAAAATGATGATAATTCTTTTTTTGTTATGTGCGATAATATTCTTACTACATTTGTAGTAACCTCTGTTAGCTTCTCAAGTAATCGTGCCGAAGACACTGGTTTCTCTTTCACTAGAAAGGGTGGATTGAATACTAAATTTGTTATAGCATTAAACTTGCACTTTTCCTTTGTTTGGTTTTGAATTTTCTTGTTTTGAAAGGTAGTTTTATGCTAATGGTTACAAAGAACATAATAAAATGTGACCTGAGAAAAATCTTTATCATAGGGAATTCAAACTAACATTTTTCTGGATGTTCAGCATAGAACTTAAGAAGCACATATTAAAAAATGGATCTTTCAGGGACATCCTTTTCTAACTCTTATAGCCCAAAGTAGTTAATACCTGCTGGAAAGTGTTCTTCTCTAAGCATTAATTTGTGGTTTTCATGTTTCACCTTTATGTTCTTGCTAACTATTCTTTAATCATTTCTATTTGAAGCTGAAAAAGGAGATTGGGCTTGGAGCTGGAATAAGTAACTATATCACATAATTCTTAAAGAGTTCACTCTCTAGGTGTTTCTCATCCTGGGTAAAGGTTTGCTTTGTGTATGTGTACTGGATAATAGTCATCTTTCTCATGTTTGTATGTTACCATCCATGATGGTTAACTGTAAATAATCAGTATTCCAAGAATAACAATCCTAAGTGGTTAAGTATAACAAGTGGGTCAGAACCTAAAGTCTCAAATGCTTTGTTCTGTGGGCCCTGGTTATCTAGGAAGCTGATAGTACAGAGTTGTGCCCTTTGGCTTCTTTCTAACCCTCTCCATAAAAATGTTGGCATTTATTAGAAAGAGGAAGAAGCAAAAGATGATGTCTATACAATTATATCACTGTTTCTCACAATCATGTATGAACGCAATTCAATCATTTGTATTTCTCTCAGCTTGCTTACTCTATATTATATGCTCATTGGCTTAGTTATCTGAAACTTTTTGTTATCTGAAAGATGAAATTGGTGAATAAATTCATGTCATGTTTCATGATTTTTTTCTCATTACAACAAAATTCCATGCTATGTATTTAGATAGGTTTGTTAGGAGGCTCAAATAAAAAATTGCAAAGCACAATAATATATATTAAGTCTTTCAATATTCGTTATATTTTTGTGGAATATCTAAATGTATCAGGTGCTCTTTTATGCCTTGGGTATATATACAGTGATAAATAAACAGGGAAAACAATCAAAAGCCTCATCTTCCTGAAGCTTACTTCTTAAGTGGAAGGCAAGCAGTAAAGAAAAAAATGAAAGTGTAGAGGGGTATGAAGAAAAAGACAGCAAGGTAAGGGGATATAGAGTGATGGAGGATATGAATGTAGAATGGCAGGTCAGTGACCTCATCTTTGAGGAGACAGCATAGAGTAGAAATTAAAATGAAGTGACAGGGATAGAGTATTTTGGAAAAGGAGAGAGGAAGGGAGAAGAGACGAGAAGAGAGGAGAAGAATAAAGAGGAGAGGAGGAGAGAGAAACATGCTTGACAATGTTCAGAGACTGGCAAGGATGTTAGTGTAGCTTTAGTGCAGCAAGAGTATGGTAGAAGAATAATTCAAGGAGGAAGACAAGATTATTTTTAACCCATTGGGAATCACATATTGTACTATGATAATGGTATCATAGAATCTCTCTATTATTTAAAATGTTTAATTTTTTAAATGGGAAGATATGCTCCAAGCTCCATTTTGCTGTCTTCTCTGTGCCCAACCTGGCAACGTGACCAGGGATCCTCTTATCCAAGGGTGATTCTTGCTGCCATTAGATCTTCCCCCCGTCCACCTCACACCAGTTTGCACCAGCGTTCTTGTAATTTTAGAATTGTTTGGGTCAAGAAGGACCTTATTTGACAGGGAAGAATTTTCCTGTGTGATCCAGAGCAAAGACTGGAGTGTGTGGGGGATTGATTAGGGGCCCTGGAGCCAGGGATTGAGGGCACAAGTCCCCCTTTAGAGGTGATCTCCCCATTTGGAGAGCTTTCTCGGCAGCAGTAACTAGAGAATGTACTGTGGTTTGGATGGCTGGTTTTAGTGTTGTAACCTCTATATAAGTGTGTGTCACCTACGTTGAGCGTTCACAAGGCACCAGTTATAAATGACCTTTATTTGTAAGTTGGATATACTCTTCCAATTGTGGCAATACTCTGAGACAATATTGTAGAGTTGATAAGAGTTCAAGAATTCTTCCTCTACTCTCCTCCCTCGGGAAGAAGAACTCTTAGACAAATTTGTAGAGACAGTATTTGGAAATGTCTTATTTATTATTGTTTTTCTGACCAGACCCAAAAAGATTCTTCTTGCAGTGTCTATAAATAAAGTAACCCTCCACATACTATATATTAAATGATTTTTCACAAGAGAAATGATATTTAAACTGAAATCTAGGAGTTCAGAAGGGAGACTTGCTAATACTAGGCTTTGCAGATTGGAAAGCAACAACAGAATATCTAAAGTGCTGTTGAGTATTAAATTGAAATGAGTGTGAGTAAAAAGTGGAGCAGAAAAAAAAAAAGTGGAGCAGAAATGCTACAGAGATGCACACATTTCAATGGGGCTGATTGTTGTTAGAGCTAAGAAGTGTACACTGCTGACAAACTGCTTTGAAGCCATCAGAAATGTTGCACTTAGTCTGTAAATTACAGCTGAAGTCATAAGTCTTGCAAAAAAAAAATCTAGCTATTAACTAAAGAGAAATGGCAATGTGAAGAAATTCTGAAGTTTTTTTCAAGCTCGTCTTCTTCAAATATATATAAAATTTATCCCAATCAGAATACTTACGTTTCTAGGAAAATGAAGTGTACTTTATAGCTGCATGGCAACTCCTTTCACTCATCAAGATTCATTTCACAAATCTTTATTGAGAAATAACTGCCCTGTATTACTTGCTGTAGAGGTTCTTCACAAAATTAAATAGTAGAGTTTGTTCTTATAGCACATGGGAGTTTGAGACATGTGTGAAGAATTATTACAAGACACAGTCCATGCAGCTTCAACTATTACTTCCAAATGATGTGTAATAACTTCTTGTTATTTTTATGAAGCAGTCTTTTCAAAGTAGTTAAAATGTATTTAATTTCTAACACAAACCATTTATTGATTAAAAAAAAAAACAACAAGAGAAGACATGTGCTAGGCACACCAAGTGCCATTTGAACAAGCGGTCTGAAATTTAGATGTTAGAGGTAAATTCAAGTTAGAGCACTTAGCCCAACTTGTACTGCTTTGTAATTAGCTGAGCATCTGCCTCCCTCCCCTAGTGCAGCTGGCCCTCCATATCTGTGGGTTCTACATCCTTGGATTCAACCAATTGAAGGTAAAAAATATTCAAAACAAATTTCAAAAAGTTCTAAAAATGCAGAACTTGAATATGGCTGCCAGGGCAGCTATTTACATAGTGTTTACATTGTATCTACAACTATTTATATAACATTTACAATGTATTATTATTTATAAGTAATCTCAAGATGATTTAAAGTATACAAGAGAATGTGCTTAGGTTATATGCAAATGCAATACCATTTTATATAAGGGACTTGAGCATCTGTGGATTTTGATATCCACAGGGGTCCCGGAACCCATTCCTTATGGATACTGGGGGACCACTGTATTTGAGTAACCCCAGAAGGGGTTACTGGGGTTACATTACACATTACATATCTTGTTCCCATGATGACTACCACTGAGTAGCTCAATAACTGACATGATTTCCATATAAAGTAGTCAAATTCTAATGGGAGAAAAGCAGAAGCTATTAAACCAGACTGAATTAAAAAAAAAAAATCCTGGTTTACATAATAATGTAATCTTCTGTATTTTAATTTATACAGTGGAGTTAATAATTCCTATTTTATTGGTGTTTTCAGCTTAATTTAAATAAGATGATACACGTGTCAACACATAAGCCTGGAACACTTATTGCTTGATTTCTGAGCATCTGTCTCCCCTATCCCTTACCAGTACTTTCTGATTTCATTGTGGATATCCATGGATATTGCAACACTAGAGTAAAGCCTGTGACCCTGTCTGAGCCTATTAGCATATTCAATCCTCTTGCCCATGGTAATTAGTGAAGGGTAGACATATGACCTAAGCTGGCCTAATTAGCAAGTCTCAGTACTCATGATTGGAATTTAGAAACTTGAACAAAGGTTTTGCCATTTCTGTAATGGTACTGTATGTGGATGAGGAACGTAGATTTGCTATAGCTATCTTGGCTTTCAGCCTGGAGACAAAGCCAGCAAGCAGAGCAAAGCATAGCCAAGAGAATCACAGAGAAATAGAGCCAAGCCTTGAAGGTACTGTGAACCTCTGGATCGACTTGTGCCTGGAGCCTACCCACCCTTTAGGCTTTTCATTACGTGTGCCAACAATTTCCTGTTTAACGTTGATTTAGGTTTTCTTATTTATCCCATGTTAAGCATTCTAACTGATAACAGTAGGCAGTCAATAAATCTTAGCTTCACGAACCTCTTGAGCAGTTGATTACCACACAGGAAAGGGTCATATTCCTTGTGGCTTTTTGTCTTCTTGTTTGAAGGAACTGTGGTCTAGGAAGAATTATATATCAGATCTCAGTTCCAAAATTAATACTAAACCACACCCTTTGCAGAATGAGAGTAGTATATTATGAGGTTTGGCATGAAGCCACAGTTAGCCTGACTGAATTGGTATCCCAGCCCCATCAGCTACTAGGTATGTGACCAGTAGCAATTTACATAGCATAGCTGAGCCTGTATTCTCATTACAAAAAAGAGAATAAATTTACTTTACTGTAAATTTATTGTTAAAGAAGATAATCCCTACAAAGCATCCAAAGGCTTTGCCTGTTACATAATAAGCACTCAATAATCATTAATCATCATCATTATTATTATTCTGCTTTTATTCTGACTTCAGAGGAGGTGATATCAGGGATTTATTTAATCTCAGTTATGACTTTCAAGATGAAAACAAAGGAATCATGGGCTTCCCTGGTGACGCAGTGGTTGGGAATCCGCCTGCCAATGCAGGGGACATGGGTTCAAGCCCTGGTCTGGGAGGATCCCACATGCAGCGGAGCAGCTAGGCTTGTGTGCCATGGCCCCTGAGCCTGCTCTCTAGCGTCCGTGAGCCACAGCTACTGAGCCTACGTGCCACAACTACTGAAGCCCATGCACCTAGAGCCTGTGCTCTGCAACAAGAGAAGCCACCGCAATCAGAAGCCCGTGCACCACAACGAAGAGTAGCTCCCCCTTGCCACAACTAAAGAAAGCCCACGTGCAGCAATGAAGACCCAATGCAGCCAAAAGTAAATAAATAAATAAATTAATTAATAAAATTAAAGAGAAAAAAATACATAACACATCAAACAATACAAAAAATTAAAAAGGTAAAATAAAAAAGATCTCTTGTATTAAAAAAAAAAGAAATCATACATGTTATAAGCCAGTGCATTTCTGAGTCCATTTGAATCACTTTTTCTTACTTATGCAATTAAAAGAACGTTGAAGTGGGCCATAAAAGGACTTTTTATATTTTATAAGGTATACGACTCTTGGGGAATATTGCCTGCAAAATAGGGAAGATGAGCTACACAGAGTGATGGTTGAATATCCAGATTTTAATGGTCATATAAAGCCAAATGCCAAGTTATTTTAAAGATGTACTTGGAGTGATTGGTTCCAAGAATTGGTTTCTCTAATGTTTGTAGAAGACTATAATTGAGTAGTCTTCAAGAGCTGTGGCAGTTCATGGAGGGGAGATTAGACTTTATTAATTTATTTTATGAAGGCAAAATTTGTGTGTGTGCAGCAAAAAATGACAAGTAAAAAACACACACTCACAAAATAAGTTGTCTCATAATTCTATTATTCAGAGACAAACATTGTTAATATTATAAAGTGTGGCCTTCATTTTCATTACACATTACACTGATGTGCGTATTGTACATGCACACACGTTGACACAGACACATTTATTAGTAATTTGCAGTTCTGAATTCATGTATGCTTAATCATTGTTATTAGGTGTCACAAAGGCACTCTACCCTTAATATGTTTAGAACAGAAAATCTTTCCTAACTTGCTCTCCACCCTCTGCTTCATCATGATGTCTGTTTCAGTGAGTGGCACCGCCAATCTGGCAGAACCCCTGGAGTAATGTTTGATGTCTCCTTTAATCTCCACTCATACAACCAATCAAATACAAGTCCAATTGTTTATGCTTCCTAATATCTCAAATCTATCAGTATCTGTCCATCTCTATACTACTCTCTAGCTTAAGTGCCCATCATCTCTTACTTGGACTATTGCAGTAACCTCATCACATCAATACCTTTGTCTTCTACGCTCACTAATATTATTAATGTTACTATTTAGAGTAATTTAAGTAATATAGGAAACATAAAAACGGTATCATGTTCCTACTGCTTAATATATCTTAGGTTCCTGTATGACTTCCACAAGTCTTAAGACAAAACCTAAAATCTTTAACACAACTTATAAGGCTCTGGGTTTTCAGACCTCTATTCCTCATTAGTCTTTGCTACCCAAACCACATTGGCTTTTTCAGGTTTTTACTTAATTGTGTCATGAGCCTTCTTCCTTAGTACCGTTGGATTTGCTGATTCCTTTATGTAGATGACTTTCCCAACTTCACACCTCATCATGCCTTACCTTTCTAATTAAATGATGTTTCCTTACTGAAGTCTTCTTGGCTCTACAGACGAAGTCAGATCTCTCGTGTTTCATGAACTGTGCTTATCCTTCACATTATTTATCTCAGTGGAAGTTAAAAGATGGTGATAGTGTAATATGTTTATGATATGTGTCTTATGCTAGTGTACACTTCACAGGGTCAGGGAATGTACCTTCAAAGCCACATCTCCATTATTTAGCATGGACTTTGTGCATAATACTATACACAATATTTATTACCATTATTATATCAGAAACTCTGTTCAGTATTTTATAAAATAATGTTTTAATGTTTGTGTTTTATTCTACTATGAAGACAGAAAACAATTTATTTAACCAGTCCCCCATTATTAGACTTTTAAATTATTCTTATGGTCTACTATTATAAATAAAGTTACAAGGAATTCAGGAATTCGTTGAACTGTGGGTATCGTGGGTTGAATTCATTAGAAGCAGAGCCCGAGATGGGGATTCTTGTGCAAGTAGTTTATTGAGGAATGTTCCCAGAAGAAAACTGAAGGGAGTGAGCAAAGCAGTGTAGGGTATAGGTGGAAGCAAAGCAAAGAAATGGTTCCAGAATTCTGTCCTCTGCCTGATTCCAAAGTGGTCTCTGGAATGAAAATTGCACCACAGAGGTTGTTACACCTGGAAACCACGGGTCTGAACTGTCATACCCATTAATCTTTATCCATGAACTGCCTGTGTATGTGTGTAAGTGTACAGATGAGCCTAAAATACCTGGACTAGACTGGGCATCCTAGGTGAGGCACCAACAGCAACAGGTACAGAGAAGATCTAGGGGGTTGCACGAAAGAGGTATTAATTGGGATTTTGATAACCTATAGAGAAACCTATAGAGAAAGCATGTTCTGAGAAGGAGCAAAACACAATAAGGAACGGGCTGAGCATGTTTTGGGGGAAAATGGCTTATTTGTTATAAATAAAATGAAGGCTAAGTGAGGAGTAGATATTTGAGATCAAATTAGAAAAATGGATCGGACTTGTATCACAAAAGATCTTAAATTCCAAGGTGGTATACAATATACATTGCTCAGTGAAGATATATATTTGTATAATTTTGTGTTCATTCAACATATATATATATATAGTATTTGTATAATTTTGGGTTAATTTTAAAAGTCTGTATATCTGTGAATATAAAGATCTTTACTGCTGGGGCACAACATCTTACTTTTCTCTACACTTTGAGTGTTATATTAGTTTTGGTAAAGAAAAAATTGTAAGATATTATGCCTGATGTTGAGAAACTTGCAATATATGAAAAGACATACAAAGATATGGACAAAAATTCTCTACCTCTCTCAGCTTTATATTTATTAAATGCATTGTATGAAGTAAGGTTGTTCTGAAAAATCTTACTTCTAAGTTTTTAGATGCCATAAAAAGAATTGGAAAATGTTTTGAAAGGAAATACCATGAAAAACAGTGCAGTGAAAACCATACCAGGATTTTGTGCACGTGTACAAAATCTTTGAGTTCATTAACATTATTTAACATCTTAAAAAATATTGCTGTGTATCAAGATTACTAATTATAAATATAATATTTAGTTCTTCTCAATTTACTTTCCTCATTGTAAAATGCTGTTGGATACCTCCTTACCTTATGGGAGGGTGGCAATTGGAAAGTTAATGAGTTAATGTCTATAGAGGCTTTTTGAGGCCTTTAGATGAAAGTTACAATATAAATCCCAAATATTAATCTTTAAGTGTGAAATACTCTAATTACTTCCCATTGCCACAGGGACATTATTGGAGATTTATACCTTCTTCTGAAATACCTGGCACAATTGTTATATGAGACAGAATAATTTTAGGTGAACCGTTATGAGTCTGTGGTCATTACCATGTATCAAAAGGAATAGTTTAAGTATATGTGTTACACTTACATATTCAGCATCTGAATATTTTCCATTATTCATCATTAAGATGATTTAAAATGCAGATGCATTATGCTGTACTATTTATGTTGCTGCCAGAATTTTTTTTTGTGATGTAAGGGGTAAGGATAAAATGGGAGGATTTTTAAAGAGTTTGAAAGGAGATCAGATATGATGCTCAATATATTGGCTTTAAAATTAGAACAGTTAAATATTCATAAACTATCTAGTAATAGTAAAGGAAGAAAATAGTCATTGCAATGATATTTTTTATATTTATGCAATAATAGTGGTACCATTTATAGACCATATATATTTTCTAGGCATGGGGATGATTATATTTCATACATTATTATGCTCCTCATAACAGCTCTATGAAATAGAGATGAAAACCCGGAATTTAAACATGAGGAAAAGGAGGCAAAAAGCAGCTGGTTAGCTATCTCAAGGTCACAGAGCTGCTTGGAGGTGGAGCCTGGATTTAAACTCAAGCAGTGTGACTCCTGAGCTTATTCTTTAGCCTCTGTACAATACTAAATCTCCAAAAATGCTACCGTTCCAATGTCCTGCCTATTTCACTATTATAGATTCTACTGGATCTAGAATATACATTAAGATAATTTTAATAACAAAATGAAACTTGAAAGAGTTCTCAGTAGAAACAGAGGTCTCCTTTGCCACGTTTTTCTACATGAACTGCTTATCTGGTTTCTTGCTAAACCAATAAGCATAAGCACTGAAATTGCTAAGAGAAGAATCCAAGAAACAAAGCTTATTTTTGTTAGGCTCATGTTGAAAACACATAGCTAAGGATTCAGCACAAGTAAACTGAGCTTAGGAATGGTAGTCTCTGGCATTTTCTTGAATCTGGGAAACAAAAAATTCTTTATATGGATTCTCCACAAAGAGACTAAAAATACCCTTGGAAGAAACTTTTAAAAAGAACAATTAGGGCTTCCCTGGTGGCGTAGTGGTTGAGAGTCCGCCTGCCGATGCAGGGGACACGGGTTTGTGCCCCGGTCCGGGAAGATCCCACATGCCTTGGAGCGGCTGGGCCCGTGAGCCATGGCTGCTGCGCCCGCGTGTCTGGAGCCTGTGCTCCACAACGGGAGAGGCCACAACAGTGAGAGGCCCGCATACCGCAAAAAAAAAAAAAAAAAAAAAAAAAAAAAGAACAATTAAAACAGCATAATTTAAGAAAATTATAAAATAAGGCTATTTCTTGTGAAAATTTGGAGAAATTTATATCTAGTTTAGAAATTGTATCTCCTTTCTCTTTTCTTTCACACTCTCCCCCGCCTTTCTCATACATACACACAGCCACCATTCATATAAATCAATTTTTTTTTTTTTTTTGCGGTACGCGGGCCTCTCACTGTTGTGGCTTCTCCCGTTGCGGAGCACAGGCTCCGGACGCACAGGCTCAGCGGCCACGGCTCACGGGCCCAGCCGCTCCGCGGCATGTGGGATCCTCCCGGACCGGGGCACGAACCCGTGTCCCCTGCATCGGCAGGCGGACTCTCAACCACTGCGCCACCAGGGAAACCCCTAAATCAAATTTTTGTAACAATAAAATGAAGTCTACTTATTCTTACTGTGAACCACCCCCCCTAAAAAAAAACTATTCACCACATTTTCCAGCATGAATGTGTTAAGCAAATATGAATAATGTTATTATCTATTTAGAGCAGCTCAGAAGCTTAGTGACAGTGTCCAAATTCTTTGAAACTCTTCTTTGCGCACAAAGCCCTTCTTAATTGGCACCTGCTTAATTTCCACATTTATCTCCTGCCACTCTCAGATGTTCTCCCTGATCTTTGACTCTCTCTGGGGAAGTATTACCTGCTGGTTCATGTCTTGGTGCCTTTGACCATGGTGTTTTCTGTACCTGGAGTTTTATATGATGAACCTACTTAATATCTTGAGATTCAACTCAAAGAAGTAATTCCTCTGTGAAGTGTTCCTGTCTTTTTCCAACAGAGAAAGATAGTTGTCACTTCCTAGGTGCTCACATGCACCTTCTGTTTGCTATACTGCATTGCAATTTTTATTCAGTACATTGCATTGCAATTGCTTATTTACTATTCTTTTTTTCCATTATATTGTCAGCCACTTAAAGTATGTGCCTGTGGCTTATTTGTCTTGTTCATCATGACTGTCACAGTGCTGAACTAGTGTACAGAAAGTTAAAATGGGACTTGTCTGTCTTAGAGTTTTTGCTGAGGCCACAAATCAGAGAGTAATGTGTCAAGTATTTTAGACTGTCTATGCGAGCTTACTGCAGGGGTTTATAAAAACAGTCTCTATGCATATTTGTGATAAATATTAAATGAATAAGTAAATGAATACCATAAGAAGTTTAATTGACCATTGCTTCAATATAAGCTTATGTCCTTCTCCTTATGTGTCTTATGTATTTCTTGGAATAGCTTTTTCAATTCAGATTGGAAAGGCTCATCAGTCCTCCAGTACACTTCAGTTTCTAGCTTTCATTGCTTCTGTCACTGCCACGTTATGTCAGTATTGAAGATGAGTCCCACGTGGTCTGGTGTAGTCTGTCTACTGTGTCTCCCTCGCTAGTTTAGATTCCTGTATAGGAAAAGACGGCAGTTCACAGTTGATTTTCTACAGCTTCAATTTTATTTTTATATTCATATGCTCAGCTATTTCTCTGAAAAATGATGCTGCTAATAAGTCTAGAAGTGCTTCTACAACCATCCACAACCTGTGCTGCAAACCAGCTTTCCCAGACCCCTCCATCACCCAACGCTGACTGATCTTTCTTTTAGGGACCTTTGAGCTTTTGTCAACAGGACCACATTAGACTGGACCACATTATTTAGGGCTATCTTAGATCCTCAATTACATAGATTATAAAACCACTTAACTTTAAAGGCCTTTGGGAAGATTTAGGTTCTCCATCCTTTCCTCTGAGGAGAGTTTTTTGCCTTGTGAAAATCTACCTACATTTTCCCTGGGGAATTACTTTTACATACCAAGGGTTTATGAGACAGTCTTTTCAGGCCACCAGAGGTCCAGTTACACCTTCTACCAATACAGTGGGTGCCTACTCAGCCTTATTTGCACACGTGATAGGGCAAGTGCTACTCCATGGCGACTTCCCAGGTTTACTTAGACACATACTATTGACAGCTTCTCCTGGTAAAACACTTTTTATACATCACATCAGTAAAAACTTGATTTAAGAACAAAGGAAAAATTTTCACTCCAAAAATCATAATTGACAATATTTCAAAGTATTTCTTTATTTGAGAATATTAGCAAATGCTGTCTGAGATTTCATGTGGAGAAAAATGAGCCTTAAGGATCTATTTCTAAGAAGTATTTGGTTAATGCTGAGTGCTAGATAAGAGTCTAATGTGGGAACCATACAAAATTATCCTCATGTCTGCTACAAACAGATAAACACTTGAGAATCAAAGTTCATCATTAGACTCCTATGGATAAAGGAATATTTTGGATATTTCCTTTGAAATTTACGTAACAATTTGAAGGATATCAAAATCATCATTGTACCTTGTCAGATAGTATTTTTATTTTCACTTAGTAATAACAAATACATATTGAGTGCTTTATTCATTCAATGAACAGATATTTATTGTGTGTTTGTAGCACTGTGCTGGGTGCTTAGAATTAGAAGACAAACAAAATAGAACAAGTCACTTCAGAGAAGTTACATTCTAGTTGGGGAGACAAACAAAATAAAAATATTAAAAAAATAAGTTAAAGTAATTATTACTGAGGAACTTAAAATCAAGTTGAGAAAAAAAGAACTTAAAATGTTAAATAAAATGTAAAAGTTAAATAATATATAGAAATGTAAAAACTAACCAAATAAAATACCCCAGATAGCATAGATTTAAGTGCTATATAAGTTTAAAATATGAGACTGTGAATTCAGAGGATGTGATCACTCTAGCTTAAATTATATTTAAGTGAGGTTTTATATTTAGTGAGGTCAAGGATCTCATCAATGGCTCATTTGAGTTAAGGTGTTTAGAAGCAACAGTCTTGTATTAGCACACTAGAATTTTTGGGTGAATTTACTCATAATCAATAAACATCTATAGAAGAGTCTTCTTGAAAGGAAATTCATTAAACAAAATCTGATAAATCAATTAACATTCAACTGTGAGTGTTCATTCATAGATTTCTTCTGCAAACAATTTTGTTGGAACGAGTTTTCAGTAGCATGATGAAGTATATTGATTGTTACTGTGAAAGAAAAGTGTATAGATTTTTAGGCAATCTGTTCATTGAAAGATGCTTTAAAATACTTGAAAATTGGCAACTGCTTCCCAATATCCTAATGCTGTATTTTCTTGTTCCTAAGCTATGTTTTGGAAATGAGTTGACTGCCTGTAGAAAGGCAAAGATCTTTGTCCCTTGTGTTCACTATGTGTCCCGTGGATGAAGTCATGGGCAAACTTAGCATGATGTAATAGTCATTCAGTAAATATATTTGTCAAATGAGTAAAAGGTGTAATATAAACTGAAGAAATCCTATTTTATATATTTCCTTACAGTATTGCAAGAATAAATTTAATTTATTATCATTGCTTATTTTTATTCATTGGATTCTCAAATTTATCTTTCCTTTACTTATTTGCTGTGATTTGCATTAAACATTTTTTTTGTAAAACTTGGATTTATCTTTTTTGTAAGTTTTCGGTATGCGGAGTGACTTTACCAACTGGATAAGAAAGGCTCAAACTAATCAACCTCAGCATGTTTGTATTTGTAGACTTGTTTAATATTGTCATTGTTGTATGTGTGTGTATAAGTATTATATATATATACACACCATACATTATCAATTTTATCTATCAACTATATTATACAACACCTATCATATAGTCACATGATAATCAGAGATGTTTTTTAAAAAGTTCCAAAAGGAAACCAGGTCAGCTAGCCAATTTATTTGAGACACTAAGTGTTCTATAGGAATACCAGTCTGAGTTTCTTTCTGCATACTGATTGCCCTGCCTCAATTTGAGAAAAAATAAAGCATCTTGTGCCCAGTATATGTAAAGAAAAATATTTATAGCCTGAAATTGTGTACCACTGTGAAAGGAGTTATACAGATTCTCAACTGTTTTTACTCCTTGTTACTTCAACATGTATTATTATTTTTCCCTTGGTTACTTAATGTTTTTTAAGATTGCTGGCTTCTGTGCAAGTTATCTATTGCTGTAAAACATCTATCACCTACAAACTTAGTGACTCAAAAGAAAAACAACATTTATTTTGCTCATGAATCTGTGATTTGGGCATAGCTTGCAAGGGACATTTTGTTTCTTCTCGATTCTGTGTCAGCTGGGACAGCACAAAGGCTGGAGACTAGAATCTTCTTCATTTCCCCAGCTTTATTTGGTTACTAATTGACATATAAAATGGTATATATTTAAAGTGTATAGTGTGATGATTTGATATATGTACACTTGTGAAATGATTATCACAATCAGATTAATGAACACATGTGTCACCTCACATAGTTAAATTTTCTTTTTCATGGTGAGAATGCTTAAGCTCTACTCTCGTACTATTTCAAGCATACAATATGGTATTAACTATAGTCACATGCTGTACATTAGATCCCCAGAACTTTTATATCTTATAACTGAAGTTTTCTACCCACTGACTACCCTCTACCTGTTTCCTCCATTCCCCAGCCCCTTGTAACCACCATTCTACTCTCTGTTTCTATGAGTTTGACTTTTTTTAAGATTCACATATAAGGGAGATCATACAGTATTTGTCTTTGTCTGGCTGAATTTGTTATTATAAGGTATTCACACTAGCTGTGTGAGGTGGTATAGTGTTATTTGAAACTGGACTTGGATTAAATGTAAATGTATATTGCACACTCAAGGACAGCCACTTAAAAATTGTGAAAAAAAGAATGAAAGATATGCTAAGAAAGGGGAGAAAAAGGAATCATATAAAATTCTCAAAACCATAACAGGCAGAAAAAGAGTGGAAGACTAAAATAGGAATAAAGACAGGGCAGCAAATAGAAAAGTGTAATGGATATGATAGATATTAATCCAACTGTATCAATAATCATTCTGAATGTCAGTCATCTTAATGAGCCAATTAAAAGATAGATTGTCAGACTGGATAAAAAAACAAGGACCAGATGTTGTCTAAAGCACCGTACTTTAAAGATGCGTAGATAGATGAAGAGTATATGAATGGAGAAAAATATACCACTAATCCAAAGAAAGCAAAGGTAAATATATTAATTTCAGACAGAGTTGATTTTAATGCAAGGAGAGTTATCAGGGATAAAAAGCATATAATCATAGAGGGGTCAGTTGTCCAAGAAGACATAACAATGCTTAATGTCTATAAATCTCACAGCAGAGTGTCAAACTGTGTGAGGCAGAATCTAAGAGAACTGCATAGAGAAATAGATAAATCCACTATTATAGTCGGAGACTTCTCAGAAATGGACAGCTCCAGCATGCAGAAAATCAGTGAGGAAAATAGTTGAACTCAACAACACGATAAATCAACCGGATATAATTTACATCTATAGACTACTTCACCCAACAACAGCAAAATAAACATTCTTCTTAAGTTAATATGGAATATTTACCAAGAGAGACCACATTCTGGGCCACAAAACACACCTTAAGAAATTTAAAAGAGACATTATGTAATGTCTGCTCTTAGACCACGCTGGAATTAAATTAGAAACCAATAACACAAACAAAACTGGAAAATCCCCAAACATGTAGAGCTTAAGCAACATACTTCTCAATAACACATAGGTCAAAGAAGAAATCTTGAGACATTGAAAAATATTTTAAACTAAATGAAAATGAAAACACACATATCAAAATTTGTGGGATATAGCAGAAGCAATACTTAGAGGTAAATCATAGCATTGAATGTATATATTAGGAAAAAAGAAAGATCTAGAATCAGTCATCTAAGTTTCTACCTCAGGCACTTAGAAAAAGAAGAGAAAATTAAATCCAAAGTAAGCATAAGAAAATAAATCATAAGAATTAAAGCGGAGGGCTTCCCTGGTGGCGCAGTGGTTGAGAGTCCGCCTGCCGATGCAGGGGACACGGGTTCATGCCCCGGTCCAGGAAGATCCCACATGCCATGGAGCAGCTGGGCCCGTGAGCCATGGCCACTGAGCCTGCGTGTCTGGAGCCTGTGCTCCGCAACAGGAGAGGCCACAACAGTGAGAGGCCCGCATACCGCAAAACAAAAAACAAAAAACAAAAAAAAAAACCTCAATAAAATTTAGCAAATTGATTTATACAATGTATAAAAAGAATTGTAGGGCTTCCCTGGTGGCGCAGTGGTTGGGAGTCCGCCTGCCAGTGCAGGGGATGCGGGTTCGTGCCCCGGTCCGGGAGGATCCCGCGTGCCGCGGAGCGGCTGGGCCCGTGAGCCATGGGCACTGAGCCTGCGCGTCCGGAGCCTGTGCTCCGCAGCGGGAGAGGCCACGGCAGTGAGAGGCCCGCGTACCGCAAAAAAAGAAAAAAAAAAGAATTGCACACCACAGCCTAGTGAGATTCATCCCAGTTATGCAAGCCTTATTCAACATTGAAAAATCAATTAATGTAATCCATGAAAACAGTAGGCTAAAAAGAAAAAATAGAAGAACATATCAATAGATATGGAAGACAGATTTGAAAAAAATTCAGCTCACTTATGATGAAAATTCTCAGTAATATGGGAGCTGAAGGGAACTTCCTCAATTTCATAAAGAATATCTGCAAAAAACCCACAGTTCACATTATACATAATGGTGAGAACTTGAACTTTCCCACTAAGATCAGGTAGAAGGTGAGGATGTCCTCTCCCACCATTCCTTTTCAACATCGTACATGAAGGAGTAGCTAGTGCAATAAAAGAAGAAAAGGAAATAAAAGGCATATAGATTGTAGAGGAAGAAATAAATTTGTCTGTGTTCACATGATCATCTGTGTAGAAAATTCAGAAGAATGGACAAAAAAAATCCTGA
The DNA here is from genome assembly GCF_963455315.2 of Globicephala melas. Classification (NCBI taxonomy): domain Eukaryota; kingdom Metazoa; phylum Chordata; class Mammalia; order Artiodactyla; family Delphinidae; genus Globicephala; species Globicephala melas. Next base: position 128,524,635 of record NC_083318.1, on the reverse strand, counting down.
AAGTAATAACTGTTGATAGCAAGGTTGCAGGTGCAAGGTTAATGTATAAAGTCAATCAGTTTCCTATATACCAGCAATGAACATGTGGAATTTGAAATTAATAACACAAAACTATTAACATTAGCGCCCCCCCAATGAAATAATTATATATAAATCTAACAAAGTATGTATAACATTTATATGAAGAATAATAAAAATTCTGATAAAAGAAATAAAAAATAACTCAATAAATGGAGAGCTAGTCCATGCTCATGGGTATAATTAATATTGTCAAGATGTCAGTTCTTCCCAACTTGATATATAGATTCAATGCAATTCCAATAAAAATCCCACCAAGCTATTTTGTAATATCAATAAACAGATTCTAAAATTTATGTGGAGAGGCAAAAGACCCAAAATAACCAACACAGGTGGAAGGAAAAAATTGGAGGGCTGACACTACCTCACTTCAAGATTTACTATAAAGCTACTGTAATCAAGACAGAGTGGTATTGGCAAAATAGTAGACAAATAGATCAATGGAACAGAATAGCCCAGAAATAGATCCCATAAATATAGTCTACTGATTTTTGACAGAGGAGCAAAGGCAACACAATGGAGCAGAGATACTCATTTCAACAGAAGGTGCAGGAAAAACTAGATATTCATGTACAAAAAAATGAATCTAGACCCAGACCTTATACTCTTCACAGAACTTAATTCACAATGGCTTATAAATCTAATTGTATAATGCAAAACTATAAAACTCTTAATAAGTAACATGGGGAAAAACCTAGATGATCTAGGGTATGGTGATAACTTTTTAGATACAACATAGAAGACACAGTCCATGAAAGAAATAATTCATAAGATGGGATTCATTATAATTAAAAACTTTTGCTCTATGAAAGACAATAAGAGAGATTGTGAAAATACTATGTGTAATATTACAATGATGGATATATGTTTTCCCAAACCTATAGAGAGTAAAACACCAAGAGTGAACCATGTGGACGTTGGGTGATTATGGTGTGTCAAAGTAGGTTCATCCTTAGTAAAACATGTACCATTCTGGTGTGTGATGTGATAATGGGGGAGGATATGCATGTTTGGGGGCAGGAGGAGTATGGGAAATCTCTTATTTCCTTGCAGTTTTGTTGTAAACCTAAATCTCTAAAAACTAAAACAGTTTTTAAAAAGGAATGGAAATATCATTGATGGTATGGACCAATTTTGATTCTTTACCTCAGCCTAGGGAGGAACTCAATTTCCCTGAGACCAATATCTTTGAAGTTTTCAACAGGTTATGGACTCTTGGTGAGGAATAAGAGAGAATGGCTGATAGGAAGGAATACGAGTGTCTGCCCCATTAAAATCACTCAATTCGCATGATATTTAAATAAATATTTCAATGTTTATTCTCTTTTCACTTAAAATTTTTTAAATTGGAGAAATATCTTTCCCCAATGCTTGTAATAATGATATGTTCTTTCTTTTCAGCTTTATTAAGATATATTGACAGATAAAAAATTGTTTATATTTGAGTACAATTTGACGTTTTAATATATGTATACATTGTGAAATAATCGTCATAATCAAGCTAATTACATATCTATCACTTCACAAAGTTAACATTTTTTGTGTATGTGGTGAGAACACAAAATTTACTCTCTTAGCAAATTTCAAGTATACCATGCAATGCTCTTAACTATAGTCATACTGCTGTACATTAGATCTCCAGAATTTACACATTTTGCCTAAGTGAAACTTCGTATCCTTTGACAAACATCTCCTTACTTCCCACTCCTCCCTTAATCCCTGGCGGCCACATTCAACTCTCTGCTTCTATGAGTTTTGACTGTTTTAGATTCCACATATAAATGAGTCATGCAGTACTTGTCTTTTTGTGTCTGGCTTATTTTACTTAGCACAAAGTCCTCCAAGTTCATTCAAATTGTCACAAATGGCAGAATTCTTTTCTTTTTAAAGGCTGAATAATATTCCAGTCTGTGTGTGTGTGTGTGTGTGTGTGTGTGTGTGTGTCAATTGCATATTTCTTTATTCATCTGTCAATGGACACTTAGATTGTTTTCATATGCTTGGCTATTGTGAATAATGCTGCAAGGAACATGGGATTGTAGATATCTCTTCAAGATACTGATTCATTTCTTTTTGATTTATAACCCACAGTGGGATTGCTGGATTATATGTCGTTCTTTTTAAAATTTTATGAGGATCCTCTATACTTTCTTCCATAGTGGCTACACCATTTTACATTCCCACCAACAGTGTCAATGGTTCCTTCTTGTCCACATCCTCACCAAAACTTGTTATTTTTTTGATAATAGCCATTCTAACAAGTGTGAAATGATATGTCATTGTGGTTTTGATTTAAATTTTCCTGATTATCAGTGATGTTGAACACCTTTTAATATATCTGTTGGACATTTTTATGTCATTTTCTTGAGAAATGTTTATCCAGGATCTTTGTCCATTTAAAAAATCTGGTTATTTGCTTTTTTGATACATACAGATTTATAGGAGTTCCTTGTATATTTTGAATATTAAACACTTATCAGATACACTGTTTGAAAATATTTTCTACCATTCCATAGGTTGCCTTTTCACTTTATTGACAGTTTCCTTTACTTTGCAGAAGATTTTTAGTTTGATGCAATTTTATTTGTCTGTTTTTGCTTTGTTACCTGTGCCTTTGGGTTATATCAAAAAAATCATTGCTTAAAGCAGTGTAAAAATATTTTTGCCTGAAGTTTTCTTCTAGTTGTTTTGGTTTTAGGTCTTACCTTTAAGTCTTTAATCCATTTTGTGTTGACTTTTTGTATATGATATGAGATATGAGTTCAATTTTATTCTTCTGCATGTGGATATCCAGTTTTTCCAACATCATTTATTGCAAAGAGTATCCTTTCCCCATTTTGTGTTATGGGAACCCTTGTCGAAAATCAGTTGACCCAAATTATATGGGTTTAGTTCTGGGCTCTCTTGATCTTTTCCGTTAGTCTGTATGTCTGTTTTTATGCCATACTCTTGTGATTACTATAGCTTAGTAAAATATTTTGAGGTCAATAAGTGTGATGCCTCCAACTTTTATTTTTTCTTGATCAAGACTGCTTTGGCTATTTGGGGTCTTTTGTGGTTTCATAAGAATTTTTTTGTTTGTTTCTGTTTCTAGAATCTTCTTTAAGCTTGCTCATTGGTGGTGAATTTTGGGACGAGCTGGGAACTTAACTTGGGGCTTTGGGCCTGGGATACCTGTCTCTGGCCTTTGCATGTGCCTGCTTGGTTTGCAAACAATGCATTTTCTGAGTTTCCAGGGTGAGTGTCCCAAAATATACAGAATGGGGGGAAACTGAATTGTCCAGAAGTCCCACAGCCTCAATTCTGCCACATTCTGTTTATTAGAAGAAAGTCATCAAGGCTGGCGCTTTCTGAGAGGTGGAGAAATAGGCCTCACTTTTGCTGGTTAGAGCGTCAGAGAGATTGCAGACATGTTTTAAAGTCATCACAGCTTTCTAAATCATAAATGATACTAGGGTAAAGATGATTTTAAAATTTCACGGAGAAATATTTCTTTTTATTTATTTACAATAAATGCCTGTTATTCTCAAACAATTTCTGCATATTTTCTGCTGATTTAAAAAAGGAAAAAAGCCCCCTATACTTATATTTTAAAAATATTTTGATCTTAAAGAAACATATTGATGTCTCTCGTAAATTAAAGCAGGAAACTCTTTGAATGAAATGTATTCAGCTTTCTGCTTTTGTTCCCTAAAAATAGCCACATGTTTTCAGCATATTTAATCCCCAATCTTTTTAGTATACAAATGGAAATGATAGTAAGTTATAGAATTTATCATTACTAATTTACCAGGTAGTTGGCTTCTCTTACTGAAGGAGTCAGAATTTGGGTCTAAGCATCATCTGAACAAACAAGATCTTCGTTCCAAAACAAGCTCCTCACTGGTTTTTCCTCCAGAAGTCGTAATATCATTATCAGGAGCCTTTGCCTTATTAATTTAAATCCTTCTAAGATCAAGTCAAAGAAGTAGAAGTCTAATTTCCTTTGGTTTGTCCCCTTTATCTTGTGTAGAGAGACAAGTCTGAGAAAACAAAATTAGCTTCTCTTGTGACTAACAAACTTGATGCAATTATATTTAGTTCTTAGTAAAATTTGAGCTCATGTTTATTTTCTGAATTCTAAATACAACATCAGGGAGAAAATGAACAATATTTTGTAGAAAAAGTTTCGATACTCAGCTAACCATTTGTACTCTTTTCTCATTCCACGGGAATAATAATAGCAAAGAGAGTTTTAGAAATTTTCTATACTGTTAAAAAATTCTTGTTAAGTTAAAGGAGTTATCTTCTTTTGTGTAAATGTTTTTACAGAAAATTATTTAATGATTTAATATGTTTTATTTCACAATAGTTGCAAGTCATGTGTGTGTCTCTATCCTTATCTACTTGTCCAGCATCTGTCTGCCTATCTATCTATCTGTCGAAGAGTTAATCATAAAAGTATTATTATAGTTATACAGTACATTTTCTAGAACCAAAGAATCAGAGCACTGCTGAACCAGGGAAAGACTGGAGCAGTCCCAGGCAGAACCTAGGAAATCCACTTGCTTCATCCCTTTCTCTGCTTCTCCTTGGCTCACTGCTTCACTCTTTTCTCTTATTCCAGACAAATCTTTCTTCTTTCCAGCTTACATGGGCATAAATGGCCACTGCCAACAGCTTCAAGTCTACTCCTATCTACTCCATTCCTGAAAGCTGGGAGGCGAGATTAGAATCTCTCGTATCCAATTTTAGGTTTCTGAGGAAGGACGGATTTTCCAATCTGTATCAGTTTTTTTATCCCTGAACCAAAGAATTGTGGCCAAGGAATGAGTTCATTTTAAATAAATACAGGAGTCCTTCCTTATTTGAGGTTTCACTTCTTGTGATTTCGGTTACCTGCGGTCAACTGTGATCTGAAAATATTAAATGGAAAATTCCAGAAATAAAAATTCATAAGTTTTATATTGCGGTTCTGAGTGATGAAATCTCATACCCTTCAGCTCCATCCCTCCCAGAACATGAATCATCCCTTTACCCAGCTTATCCTGCCCGTTAGTCACATAGTAACTGTCTTGTTTATCAGATGGAAGTATCACGGTTCTTGTTTCCAAGTAACCCTATTTTACTTAATAATGGCCCCAAAGCACAAGAGTAGTGATGCTGGCATTTCAGGTATTCTCTTACTTTGCCTAATTTATAAATTAAACTTTATCATAGGTGTGTGTGTATAGGAAAAATCAGTATATATAGGGCTTGGTACTATATTTGGCTTCAGGCATCCACTGGGGGTCTTGGAACGTATCCCCCATGGATAAGGGAGGGACTACTATATGTGACCAGACATAAAATTCAAGTGTTAGATGGGTCAGTATAAAAAGATGATTATTCCCTGAAAGTAGAGTGTGTGTGAAGGTGTTCATGAGTGTGTTGTGTGTATGTGTGTGCAGGTATGCTTCCATATTGTGGTATAAGGTTGGTTTTATATGGATTAGATAAAATAAACAACATGCATCGACTTTGTAAGGTTAGGAAATGCCTAATCAATGTATTTAAGATGAGTCCACTTCCTTCTTTGGTTGTTGAATAAAGTGCAGAAATATATTGGATAACGTTTGGTTTGAAGATCCAGTTATACTTAAACTATACTTGGGGTAGGCTGACAGAGCCATTAATTTCAAATTAATACAGACCCTTATTTTAAATAGAGGGTTCTAGTCTGCATTTGCCAGCAATTCAGAATATTGTGTTTTACAATAGTATCAAGAGTTGGAAACATTTATACTATACAATGTGTTCAGAAGTCACGTTAGATGAAACTTTAGGGTGAAAACCTATAGTAAGGCAAAATTGAGAGACAGATTATAAATAAGAGGCTGAACTTATGTGGTTTTACCATCAATTTGAAATGATTTATGAAGAGAAACTCTTTTCATACATTAGTCCAAATAAAAAAAAACCTGTCATTTATAAGATAATCATCTCAGAAAACAGCAACAGCTTTATAATAAAAGTGAAAGCAGCAGACTTCAGTTCTTTTATGCAAGTACTTCTAGTTCTTGAAGGTTCAACATTACTAGATTTTATTTTTCACATATATTGTTTATAGGGTCTAATAATTTTCAAATTATTTCCTTGTCAGAGGTGCAAAATTAGTTTTCATTTCAAAGGAAGAAAATGATATAATGACAGAGGTATTCAGTATTAGGGAAAAGATTAGCACTCTGGGTTTGTGAGGGCATAATTTTGAATTTACTTAATTAAATTATCTTTCAGAAAGAATCAGTAGTTAGTTCCCACTTTCTCTTAACTAAATTAGTGCCTTACACCTGTCAGACTAGGTATAAATAAAAGGGAGAGGGTTGTGGGAATACAAAGAATGATCATGGCAGTTCATTCATATGCTTTTTAAAGAATCTATACTAATTATAGAAGCATATTTTAAGGAAGTTTCAGAGATTAAGACATGGTTTGTGAGACACTGCATTCAAACACATAATGTTACAAGGTGCTAAGTAAGGCAGAGGTCACAGCTAACTGTTACCCGATAGAAATTAGGTAAATAAACTAATTAGAGTAGAAGGAAATTTTAGTAGCATAGATAACAAAGAAAGAGATCGAAGATATTAATTACAGTATTGATTAGAGTCTTTGTTGGCCTTAAATTGGTGGACCTAGGAGAATACTCAGAAAATATGTGTTCATTGAACATTTGGGAAACTACCGATAGAAAGTGCTTTTTCTTAGGGTATAGCATTGATTGTAATGAGAAAATGGATAGCTTTTATTAATGACCACCAGTGGCTGGCTGGATTATAGAGTAAGGTTCCTGAGATAGGGATGTAATTACCCTTGGCTTTGCAGAGTACGGGTCAAACTTTAAAGTAGATTTCACCTAATATATGCCTAGGGGTGGGATTGCAGGCTCATATGGTAGCTCTAATTTTAGTTTTTTAAGGAACCTCCATACTGTTCTCCATAGTGGCTGTACCAGTTTACATTCCCACCAACAGTGTAGGAGGGTTCCTTTTTCTCCACATCCTCTCCAGCATTTATTATTTGTAGACTTTTTGATGATGGCCATTCTGATGGGTGTGAGGTGATACCTCATTGTAGTTTTGATTTGCAGTTCTCTAATAATTAGCCATTTGAGCATCTTTTCATGTGCCTTTTGGCCATCTGTATATCTTCTCTGGAGAAATGTCTATGTAAGTCTTATGCCCATTTTTTGATTGGGTTTTTTGTTTTTTTTTAATGTTGAGCTGTATGAGCTGTTTGTATATTTTGGAGATTAATCCCTTGTCAGTTGCCTCATTTGCAAATATTTTTTCCCATTCTGTAGGTTGTCTTTGAAAAGATACATGCATCCCAGTGTTCATTGTAGCACTATTTATAATAGTCAAGACGTGGAAGCAACCTAAATGTCCATCAACAAGATAGGTGGATAAAGAAAATGTGTTATATTTATACAATGGAATATTGCTCAGCCATAAAAAAAAAACAAAATAATGCCATTTGCAGCAACATGAATGGACCTAGAGATTATCATACTAAGTGAAGTAAGTCAGACAAAGACAAATATCATATGATATTGCTTATATGTGGAATCTAAAAAAAATTGGTACAAACGAACTTATATACAAAACAGAAAAAGACCCAGAGACGTAGAAAAAAAACTTTATGGTTACCAAAGGGGAAAGGAGGGGGAGGGATGAATTAGGAATTTGGGATTAACAGGTACATATATATTTTGCTATATATAAAACAGATAACCAAAAGGACCTACTGTGAGCACAGGGAACTATACTCAATAGTTTGTAATAACCTTTAGGGGAAAAGAGTCTGAAAAAAAATATATGTATAACTGAATCACTTTGCTGTACACCTGAAACGAACACAACATTGTAAATCAACTACACTTCAATTTAAAAAACTTAAAAAGTAGATTTCAGAAAAAAAGTAATGTAAAATGATAAATTGAAAATCTGGACCATGGAAAATAATACGATTATCCATTTTATAAGAGATAGGTAGTTGCTATTACTTTCCAAGAGAAGGCACTAAAAAAGAGGGAGTCTAACTTCATGATATCACAAAATAGTAAACTGCCAGTTTTTAAAGACTATGTACTTGACCAATTGCCAAGATGACCAATAGCACTCTTCTCATAGACTAGCAGAAACTGCTTTGATGATTGCCTAGTACAATATAGACAAAGTGGAGATAGGAAATCATAAGGGGAGTGATAGGTCAGTGAGACTTTTCTTCTGTACATACAATATCACTACCTTTATTATTGCTGTTATTTTAGAAAATTGCTAATAAATTTCTCTGTGCAAAGTTTTTTTCTCAAGATTTTGTCCTATCTTCTGCTTAGAAGCTTCTCTTTTTAAGATATTTATATGCTGCCTCATTCTCATCATTTAAGAATCACTTCTAATGTTTATCTACTCATGTCAGCCTTCCTTGATCATTCTAGTTCAAGCTGTCCTCCTAATTATCCAAGCACACAACGCTATTTTCTTTTATTATTATGTCTTATTAAACTTAGATTTATCTTTATTTTGAGTATATTTGTTGACGTGTCTATGATTTGTCTTTTCTTTCTAGAATGTAAGCTCCTCTGCATCTACAAACATTTTGAGGTACATGTATTTTTGGAAACTGGATACATACTAGAGGTCATGTTTGAAAGAATCTCTGATGCAAATTTTTGAATTCTGCTTTATACATATATTTTGTGGATTCCTTACATTAGAGCTAAGAATTTTATACACCCAATACACTGTTCTCTGCTTTTGTTCTATATATTTACCTTTTTAAAAATCTAAATTTTAGGAAAATGTATTTTAATATTATCTATTTTTACTAACTTAGCCACTTCTCATATGTTAAAACCTTACATGCCTTCTGATTTATGAGATTCTCAACCTAATATATGTATGTGTATTACATATGTATGATATGCATGTGTATTAACAAATTACATCTTGATCTGTACTATAAACCAATATATCCACATACTCAATGCACTCATGCATATACAGCAAGCATATATACATGCATAGATGTGTATACAAGTGTATGCAAGTATACACAAATGCAAATACATCTATCTATCTATCTATCTAATATATGGTCTACTGTGATTTGGTGTCTCACTACACTTTTCATATTTCAATGACATTGTTTCTATAGTAACTGATGCACTGGAAAAATCAAAGCAGAAAGCTTTGGAAAGAGCCAGCCAAATCACATGCTTAGTAAATGATGAGCAGGTGGAGGTTATTTGTCTGGGGACATACATTTTGGAATGGGGAAAACAAAATGAAATCATTGCTCTGTAACAAAATACAGTCTAGCCAAGGTTGTAACACTGTATGCTATCTTTCACCAAAAAATGGCCCAATCATTATGATTTTCAGGAATACACATAGACATACACAAAGCCTTGTACTCTCTGTATGCAGGACTGAATCTTTCTATATTAGATACATTGTAAAAGAGGATTATGGCAATGCTGCCAGGCTGAGCCAGTATTTCCAAACTTTGGATCAAGTGTCTATTTAAGAATATTTATAAATGGGAAAAAGACATTTCTATAGATCTTTTAAATGAAGTATGCCTAACAAGAATGTCAAGTGCCTGGGGACAAGGTCAATTTGAAGTTATCTTCTTATGATTTTAATTCTGAAAATTTAACTCATTTGTGAAAACTTATAACATTAGTCTTTCAAACTTGTCATATTTTATTAAAACCATATTCAAGTTAGTGATAGAGATTACCAATAGTCAAAATATTTATGGCAACAAATTAGAGATGATTTAAACAAACAGAAACACAAAATAAGTTTGAAATTTTGAAGATAATTTGAAGTTTGCTCTTCTTACCTTTCCCAGCTAGGTTACCTATATTTCAAAGCACTCTCACTCTTTTTTGGCAAAGAAAAGGATATGCACTTGCTTTTTAACTCCCATGCATACATATCATTTGGTTAAAATGATCATTAAGTCGAATTTACCTGTTATATATTTCTTAGCAAAATAAATACATAGTACAAGTTTTTTTGTATGATTATATGAACAAAGTTAGTATCATTTCCTAAAATGAAAACAACATTCATTAAAGACATATTTGTGATATAAATATGTTAAATAGCTAATGCATTGTTAAATCTTTAGGATAGAGTATTTTCAAGTATGATATTTAAAATATATGTTAAAGATATATATTTATTTGATAATTCTGTATTAAGCAACTCTTAAGAACACAGATCCTCCTGAACCTATGGAGATACTGTTGACCTGAAACAAATAGAATGCCAGATATTTCTCTAGCAAAGATATGTTAATTTGGGATCAGCAGAGGCATTTTGGGGTCTGCAAGAATGACGAGCCATGTGCAAGTCCCTGCATGACAAGGGAAGGAAAACTTTCAAAGAGATAAAGGAAGTTGTGAGGAGTCCATGGCTTTTCATTGGCTGAGCCACTGATAGGAAAGAAGCAAGAGTCTCTTCTTCCTGATGGGCTCTGCTATTGTCCCTAGTATTAGCATACATCTAAATACACAGAAAGCCTTGCATAGGTGATGTTTTCCTATTTTGAGAAATGAGTAAATTTATTAAAACTGAAAGGGGGCAGAATTTGGCATCCCAAAATATGCCTCTTTATCATAAGGATTATGTGAAGCTGGTTATTTTTAAGAAACAACAGACATACCTCTGAAACAGCAGACAGCCCTGAAAACTGAGTAGCATTTACCCTTCTGTAGGACATTTATTTACATGTATAATGACAATCTCCTTTTGTAAGGGTTTCTCCCTCACTGTACCAGGAAGAGGGGCATGACCAAATCTCTAGTAACTCTTATTAAATGAGAAGGCAAGACTTAACTCTGCACAACAACCTTGCCCCTGTTTACTCTGCTTTCCTAGTAATCTCCCATTAGTGGCTCCCCAGCTCATAACATTTGTCTTTTGTCTTTGGCTGAAGATGATATATAAGATGATAGCCTGGCACATTCTAGGGAGTTCCTCAGTTTTCCTGGGTATCTCCCACGTATACAGGCGGTTAGATGTTACTAAACTTCTGTTTGTCTTTCTCATGTTCATCTGTTTTTTATTACGGGGGTATGTCAGCCAAGAACCCAGAAGGGTAGAGGGAAAATTATTTTTCCTCCTCCACAAAACATATATGCAAATATTGTAGTTAAATTGTAGATAAATTCTTCTGTAGTAGAGGCAAACTGATTTTCTAAGGGGCTGGTCCTAATCGAACTATCAACCTTTTAAGTTGTGAGATTTTTGTGTTTTGCTTTCTCACTTCTCCATTCAGCATTTCAGAGTTAGTCCATCTTTCTTTAGTCCTCACCAACATGCAGTGCTCTCCAGTGCTTTCTGTTCTTTCCCTTACCAAATCTTGCTTCCATCTAGTGATCAGTTGGAAAGTTTAGGACATTATGCTAAAACCTAAAAAAAAGAGAAATAACTACATAAATGAATAACATAAAAGCAGTTTTGAGTCAGACCTAAGGTTAAATTCTGTCTCCATACTTACTTGGCTCTGTGATTTTTGGCAAGTAGTTTAACTTCTCTGAGCTAGAATTTTTTCCTCTGTAAATCAGATAATTCGACTTAATAACAAAATATTTATGAGAAGCCCAGCATAATGCCTGGCAGTCTGTAGTCACTAACCATGTGTTAATTTTATTCCTCTCCCCCTTCCTTTCAGAAGTATGTGCATTTCAGTAGAGGTTGGTCCCTCAACACTAAGGAATGAATCTCTGCTCTTGAAAAAGAGGCAGGTGAGAGTGATGTTTAGGGACAGGAAGCCTTTCTACCACCTCTGAAATGACACATCTGCTCTGCTTGCTTCGGAGGCCAGCATGGTCTGTCTTGTTGCCAACTCAATGAAAGCGTTTAAAAGCTTGCCAAAACATTTTCTCCTAAGCATTTTCCCTCAGGCTTCTAATGCCAAGTGACTTTTTAAATGTGTGACCTTTGATACTGACTATTTTTGGAAAAAAAACTCTTTATAGAAGGGTACCAAAGGCAGCAAGCAGCCCTGTGATTCTAAGTCCCTTGCTAAGCAGAGAATTCTCATCTATCTGAATTGTATTTCTTTGTAAATTACGTTTAATGGTGTGATTTGGGCAGCCTGATCTTCCTCTGGAGATAAGAAATTCTATGAACACAGCAAGTATTTTAAGGCAGGGATGGGGTAAAAGAAGAAAGATTTAATTAAGCATAGAGTTTTGCCTGGTTTTCCCTACTGTTATTTAAAAGCAACAAAGTGTCTCTGGATTTACACCTATACTGTTCCATAATTTTTATAGTGGGTCCAGCTTCTCTTTTCAATCTCGTACTATTCCAAGAACTTGATTTAGGTAAACATGCCTGACCTCTCTATTTTCTGTGTCTTTATCTTTCACCTGGGATACACCCCTACTCTGCCCAGTTCTCTCTATAAAATTATTTTCATCCCAAGTCCAGCCAGTATGTCACCTTTACTCATTTATATATTCATAAATTCAAATAAAAGCAGACGGATAAACAAAACAAAGCCATTATGGAGTACTATAGGCCAGTTGCTGGGTCACAGAATAATAAATGAAACATGGCTCTATTTCTGAAAAAGGTCACAACTGCACACATACAAATAACTTTAATGCAATGGGAGAAATCTTAGAATAGAGGCATATTTAAAAACTACCCAGCAGTGTTTGACTAGGTCGTGGAGGCTCTGCAGGTAACATCAGGGATAATTGAATGAGTTCTTGGAAGATAAGAGCTTTGTTAGGTAGAGAGTGGAAGAGGATTCTGGGTCTGGGGAGGCAGTTATGGAAGACCATGTTGACTCTAGGCATCATCAGTTTTTTAGAGCCTAGGTCTCCAAAAATCACCTTAACAATCCTAACTCAAAGTGAACCCCACTGAAAACTTTTGTGGGTTTTCCTCCCTATTTTCATGCGTAAGCCCTTCTTTTTTTATAGGTAAAAGATAGATATTTAGCTAAATTAGATATTTGTGTTACATTTTTTTTATTTTTTATTTGTTTGCGGTACGCGGGCCTCTCACTGTTGTGGCCTCTCCCGTTGCGGAGCACAGGCTCCGGACGCGCAGACTCAGCGGCCATGGTTCACGGGCCCGGCCTCTCCACGGCATGTGGGATCTTCCCGGACCGGAGCACGAACCCGTGTCCCCTGCATTGGCAGGCGGACTTTCAACCACTGCGCCACCAGGGAAGCCCTGTGTTACATTTTTAATTGTCCTGGTGAGTGTTAAATTTCTCGAAACTAAGGACTGGATCTTCCCTGCTTTTTATTACTGTTTAAAATACCCATAACTGAGACATGTAGTAATATTTTTTTGTTTATATATTTATTTACTGTTTACTGTGTACCAAGAACTATGCTAAGAAATAGGCATTTTTATATCCCTTTAACTCAAACTATAACTCTATGAGAGTAGGTACTATTATTACTTCTACTCACAATTAAATAAAGCAATGCTTAGTGGGATCAAATGACTTTCCTAAGAATGAATTTGACTCAAAAAGCCTGACTACAGAGCTATAACTCTTAAGAAATACATTATCCTACCTTCACAAATAAGTCATTCCACACATATTTGCTAAACTCTAAATGAACAAAACAATTCTTAAAAAATTGACCTAATGCAATTGAATAACTCAATGAAGAAAATATCGGTGGGTGAGAGTATACATTGTAAATTCAGAGAAAAATCCTAGACAACCTTAAAATAAATGGAGCAGTAAAATATTTTTGAAGATGATTTTACCACCTTGTAGTGCTGGCTATTCCATGCTTTTAGGATTCAGGTGTGCATATGCTGAAGGTGCCCTCTGGCTTGGTCATTTTCTAGAAAGCAGAGTTGCTGTAGCTAATGCTACCTGGACAATCCCAGAGGAAGCAGGTGTGTTGAGGGAGGGTTGGAAAAGCATTTGGAAGGGCAAGTGAATATAAAGGAGTTTGCCAGTCAATTGTAAATTTTTTCAGGTCTCCAAACTTTTCTGTTGCCAGTGTTCTGGTTTTACTGGAAAGACCTTCAGAATTCATGATCCTTGTGATCTGGGTTTCTGGCTCCCATATGTGCCAGTGAATTTGCAACCGTAATGTGGTATGTTGAGCATCTGCCTTTTAATTCAGCTTTCTCTTTCCACTTTAGGGACATCAGCTAAGTTAATTAGAGGTGTGGTAGGGGTTAAAGTGATAGCAAATGCTGTAGAATTATGTTATTAGTGTAGAGTGTGCTGGAAATAGGATGGGTAGAAAGAAATCCAAGTCTTCCCATTTCTCATTAAAATCTACATGAAAACATATGAGGTGTGACACTTAAGAAAATGGGATTGATTGAACAACATACTCAAATTGGTTCATTGGCATGATGTCCCCTTTGCAGTAGTTATAATAGGAGCCAAAAAATACAGTAATATCACTATTGCTACACTGTTTCGGGCTCCTTTGTGAGGTATACATTGAATATTTCTCAACAGTGGCAAATCTTCAAACTTAAAGTCAGTTCTGTTTTTGCCATTAGAAGAAGTTACAGATGTGCCAAATTTGAGGAATAAAGTGAGTGATAAAAGTAGAAATTATGATTTCTGGCCCAAAAAGAAGTGATATTACAAAATAATAAACTTAAAAAAATTGTGCTTTATAAACAGGCTCTGTTTATTCCAAAAGAATATTTCTAAATTTATTTTGAGGTACTATAGCATCCTGTAGTATATATTTTGCAGTTATTAGTTGAATGCATGGATTCTGGCATATGTACATTAACAACAATTTTCTTTTTAAATTTGTAATCACAACTACTATTTTAAATTTTTGTTGAGTGATATTATACATATTTTTAAACTTTTCATTTAGATGATTTAAAATCAACGAAAACCAAATCTGCCTTAAACTAATAGGAAGTATTTTGAGAAATAGAGGATAAATGGTTTTGAGACCTAAGAAATTTAAACTTAAAGAACTGAGAAAAAGCACTTAGTGCTCATCTAGGAAAACAATGTGAGATAATTACAAAGTGAGGAGAGAGACTACTCACACTAGTATTCTGTGAATGCCATTACGGCATTATATTTATTATTTTTATTTAATTCTCTTCACAGCTCTGTGTCGTAAATATTATTTTAATTTTTAGCAGACTATCCAAGTTTTCAGTTGGTATTCAGATTTTTCTGTCTGATTCCAGAGCTCTTTGCTCAATTCTAACACAGTACCTCTTATATTGCATTCATTAAAAGACAGGGAATGAAGAGGGGAAAACTTGGAGTCACAATTATTCTTCATTTCCATATTTTTGCATTCTTAATTGAATGTACTGAGAGGGCACTGTTTCTAAAATCTTATTACTCAAAGTGTGGCCAGCAGACCAACAGCATCAGTATCACCTTGTAGCTGAGTAGTGACGTAGAATATTAGGTGCCACCACAGACTTACTGAATCAGAAGCTACATTTTAACAAAATTCCCAAATAAGTTGTTTTACCCCATGGCTCTTGAGAATATTCTTGGCAGTCTTTTCAATAACATTCCCGTGTCTTCTGCATTTTTTTCAGGCTTTCAAACAGGCAATATTTTTCAGCTATAGGAAGTAAGAACTCATAAATAACTGTGAACACATTTTGACTTTAGAACAGTAAGGATCCTTGAAGGTCATTCTGAGCATTTTATTTAAAGGATAAGAAACTGATGAACTTTTAAGTTGGATATGTTTTTCAAGGGAAAAAAACAACAAACTACCAACTACTGCCTAAATAGCTGTATATTCTTCAGAATTGATCCATGGCAACTCAGAAGATTGTTAGTAATACTGGGGCCAAATACTAATGATTTATGACATATAATTTAGAGCTCTTCATTTTTCTGGATACTTATCTTTGGGTCTGTTATTGTTTCTCTAATAATTGATTTTATTAATTTAGATTTCTATTTTATTCTGAATTGAATACAATATACTACATTTCTAAAATATAATAATGGGAAAGGAGTTTAGCTTGCTGTTTATTAGCCATGCTATTTTTTGAACAAAAATGTATTTTGAACTCTTTTATTCATATATTCTTAATATGAATTTTTATTAATTCCTATGTCTGGACTTATATTTAATTAATTTTTACTTTCTAAACAAGATGATGTTTCCCACCATACATCGCTCCTATTTCACTACAGATGATTACAATGTTATTAGAAATAATTATTTAAATTCAAAATTCAAATATACTTGATATTTTTTATATCCAGTGTAACTCCAAAAGAAGATTTGAAGATCTGTCTAGCTTATGATTAAAGGTAATATAGTCACCCACAGAACTCCTAAAATGGACTGAGTTGGACAGAGCTAGACAGTGGATTAGTAGGAAATTTGAGGCTGTTCTATAAAGAGACTGGCAGTATTACTTTGGAGACATGCTTTTCCTAGTCCTTCTACCAAATTATAGAAGAGTACAAAGACTCACTTTTGTCACTTAACTATATTTCTAAACTCAAGATAACACTTTTTCCTAATATTTCTTTATGTGCACAGTTAAGCATTATAAACTATGATTGTAGCTTCTGCAAAAGTCAGAGAGTGGTTAAAAGAATGAAGGAAAGAATGAGTGAATGAATGAATGAGGGAAGAGGAAAGCAGGTTTCTGCTGTACAAAGTAGAGTGAGTCAAAGATATTTATGTTCATCAGTAGAACAGGTTTCAAAATAGCTGTAATGCATTGGTAAAGTCAATGCTTACCTCCGTTAAATTTTTTTAAGCTTAGAGGGCTTTTTTGGGGGGGCATAATGTGAATTAATCTCCCCATTTATTTATGTGAACTATTTAGACTTATTACAATTAGTAAAATTAAATGACAAAATGAGTGTTATGGTAAATCAGGAGAGGGTAGAAATTATTATTAGATGAGATTACAAGAAAAACAGGCTGTGAAATCTTAAATTTATGTCTCAAAAGTCAAGCAGCCAGCTAAACACCAGTCTTCCACATTTAAGTCCTCCATACTTTTCACTGTCTTATATATACCTGCCTTATCTTCCACCTTGGGAGTAGATAGAATGGTATAGTGGGTAAAAATCCCTAATTTGGCATTATATTTTCCAGGTTTCCCTACTGGATAGAAAATATTTGGCAAACTAAAAATTCATCTAAGCCTCAGTTTTCTACTCTGTAAAACAGATATAATGATAGTATACATCTAGAAGAGTTATGAAGAATAAATGAGACAATTCATTTAAAGGGTTTGGTACAGTACCTGCCATATAGTAGGTACTCAAAAGTGTTAACTACTATTTTGATCTGTCACCTTGGGAATCAGTTATTCCTAAAGATGTTAATTACTATTGTTCAAAAATGTTTTGACTTTATTACTTGGAATTATATTAAAACTTAGTTTATAATCCACGTAAGAAATCTAGGCATCCAGCCTGATTACTGTATAATTACGTTTGTTTCATGTCCCCAAAATGAATTCCCCAGATTACTAATCCAAATGTTGAATGATTCTGTTTGTTTCTAAATATAAACTACATTTTTGAATGATGAACACGTTTCACCACTGAGAATATACTCAAAGTATATTACAACACCTGAAAATAGTTTCAAGGGAAGGTAAAGCTCATTTTGTAATTAATAAAAGTGTGAGAAATTTATATAGCTCCCACGGTGACAAAGTTGAAAAGAACAAACTTTTAAAGAACACAAAAGACCCCAAATAGCCAAAGCAATCTTGAGAAAGAAAAATGGAGCTGGAAGAATCAGGCTTCCTGACTTCAGACTACACTACAAAGCTATAGTCATCAAAACAGTATGGTACTGGCATAAAAACAGAAATATACATCAGTGGAACAGGATAGAAAGCCCAGAGATAAATCCACACACCTATGGTCACGTAATCTATGACAAAGGAGGCAAGACTATACAGTGGAGAAAAGACAGCCTCTTCAGTAAGTGATGCTGGGAAAACTGGACAGTTACATGTAAAAGGATGAAATTAGAACACTCCCTAACACCATACACAAAAATAAACTCAAAATGGATTAAAGACCTAAATGTAAGACCGGACACTATAAAACTCTTAGAGGAAAACATAGGCAGAATACTCTTTGACATAATCACAGCAAGATCTTTTTTGATCCACCTCCTAGAATAATGGAAATAAAAACAAAAATAAACAAATGGGATCTAATTAAACTTAAAAGCTTTTGCACAGCAAAGGAAACCATAAACAACAAAAAAAGACAATGCTCAGAATGGGAGAAAATATTTGCAAATGAAGCAACTGACAAGGGACTGATCTCCAAAATATATAAACAGCTCATGCAGCTCAATATCAAAAAAACAAATAACCCCATAAAAAAATGGGCAAAAGATGTAAATAGACATTTCTCCAAAGAAGACATATAGATGGCCAAAAAGAGCATGAAAAAATGCTCAACATCACTAATTATTAGAGAAATGCAAATCAAAACTACAATGAGGTATCACTTCACACCAGTCAAATGGCCATCACCAAAAAAATCTACAAACAATAAATGCTGGAGAGAGTGTGGAGAAAAGGGAATCCTCCTGCACTGTTGGTGGGAATGTAAACTGATACAGCCACTATGGAGAACAGTATGGAGGTTCCCCAAACACTAAAAAAGAGAACTACCTTGTGACCCAGCAATCTCACTCCCAGGCGTATACCCAGAGAAAACTATGCTTTGAAAAGATACATGCACCCCAGTGTTCATTGCAGCACTATTTACGATAGCCAGGACATGGAAGCAGCCTAAATGTCCATGAACAGAGGAATGGAAAAAGAAGATGTGGTACATATATACAATGAAATATTACTCAGCCATAAAAACAAACAAAATAATGCCATTTGCAGCAATGTGGATGGACATAGAGATTGTCATACTGAGTGAAGTAAGTCAGACACAGAAAGACAAATATCATATGATATCACTTATATGTGGAATCTAAAAAAAAGGGTACAAATGAACTCATTTACAAAACAGAAGTGGAGTCATGGATGTAGAAAACAAACTTATGGTTACCAGGGGATAAAGAGGGGGAGGGATAAATTGGGAGATTGGGATTGGCATATACACACTACTATATATAAAAATAGATAAAACTAATAAGAACCTGCTGTATAGCACAGGGAACTGTACTCAATACTCTCTAATGGTATATATGGGAAAAGAATCTAAAAACAAAACAGAATGGATCTATGTATATGTGTAACTGATTCACTTTGCTGTACACCTGAAACTAACACAACATTGTAAACCAACTGTACTCCAATAAAAATTAAAAAAAAGATATTTACTAAAAATAAAGTATGTTACTTGAGGAGTTGTTAGTTCATTGTTTTGTTTTTTTTGTTTTTCTGACATAATTTGAGACTTAGAAAAAAGTTGCAAGAATAGACAAAAAAATTCTGGAAACTACTCCTCACACATATTTCCTGAATGTTAACATTTACTACATTTACTTTATATTTCTTCTGTCCCTCTCTGCATATGTGTGTGTGCATATTTATATGTATGTGTATTTAGTAGATAGATAGTTTTTAGAAACTGGTTAAAAGTAAGTTATAGACATGATGTCACTTTTGCATCTAAATACTTAAGTGTATAGTTCTCCTGTGTTGATGATCGCTGTATAATTAACCAAATCAGGAAATTAAATGGAAGCCATAGTATTCTTCAATTTAGAGACTTTGAGATTTTGTCAGTTGTTCCAATGTCTTCTATAGCCAAATAAAATCCAAGATCCTGTGTTACATTCACTTTTCATATCTCTTTAGTCCTATAATCTGGAGCCATTCTTGAATCTTTTCTTGTATTTTGTGGCATTGATATTTTTCCATTAATTTTGTAGAATATCCCTAAATTTGAGTTTGTCTGATATTTACTTTAGATTAGCTTATGCACTTTTGCACTATATAATTATCCTATTGCTAGTCTCACTTTTACCTATTAGCTTTAGCTTCCATTGATGATTTTTGTCTGAATGCATTAATATTAAGATGGTTGGCAAATGGTCATTTTATAATCCCATCATTCCTGCTATGTGAGTTAGTTGTGTCTTACTTTGTAATGGAAGTGAGAACAATGATGAAATGATTTGCATGTACACAAATACAATTACAAATCAATAACTGCCAGGAAGGAGACGATGGATAGACTGAAGTTGAGAATGATTTGTCTTCAGTAGTGGTCTGTGACGTGAATGATATTTAAGCTGAGAGTTTAAGGGGGAAAAAAGGAGCTGATTATGCAAAGGATGGGACGAGGTCCAAGCAAAGAGCATTGCTTTAGGTGAGAAAGAGCTGAGACTACAAAAGGGAGTAAGTAAAACACCAGTGTGGTTGAGTTTAGTGGGCAGGAGGCAGAAGACTTGGTTGAAGAGAGATGTGTAGTGTTGATCACTTCGGATATATAAACTATGCTAAAGGCTTGTTATTTTCCTCTAAGTACGTTTGGAAGTCACTGAAGGATTTAAACAGAAAAATGACATGATATGATTTAAAAAATACCCCAAAATTCCTTCTTCTTAGAGAATAGGTTAGAAGGGAGCAAGTGACCAATCTGTGTGCTTGGTGAGTCTTAACTTCTTGCATCATTATTTAAGCTACTCTTATCTCTCATTGGACCACAGTGGATGTCTAACTTGTCTCCTTACAAACTTCTCCACACTTTAAAATAATACGTTAAAATAAAAAACATAGTGCTATGGTCCTCGCTGACCAGGGGCACTAGTTGACAGTGAGAGGTGAGGAGAGGGTGATTTAATCAAATGTTGTCAACTCAGTTATATTGTTTTGTCAGAAGGAGGAAGGGTAATAGTTTGGAAGCAACAGCTACGGATAAGGAAGATGCAGAAGTGGAAAGGCTTGGGACATGGAGAAGGATGGGGTCTTGGGTAACAGTGAGCTCAGTCAGGCAGTATGGACCTGAGAGCCTGAGTAATACCAGATGCCCAGCAGGCATGTCTTCTGGTTGCCCTGTAGTGGAACATAATGGCCTGAGTTCAAAGAGGGTAGTCTAAAAGTTCTAGTCTGTGGTCCTGAATGCTGTCCTTTACAGCATGGAGCCTAGAGTTTAACTGGAGGGGTGTTGGGAAGTAGGGGGTGAACAAGGTGAGAGGTTAGAGAGACTTATGCCCGAGGCTTTCTATATGTTATGGACCCTTTACTGGTAACTCCCTATGATGTCTCATGTCTCATGCTGTAATGTTGGCACATAATGGTCCAACAACACAATAAGGGTGTGTTTAAAGTTTTAATACATAAACTTTGCTGTGAATCATATTATCCACTTTTATTTATTACTTGCCTGCAGCTTGGTTTTCTGTTCACTGTGGATTAATTTTTTTAAGTTCCTTGGTCTATGGGAGATCTAAGTTCATATGAAGTGTTTATAATCTAATTATAAATATGTGAAGAGGCATCTCACATTTATAAGAGATTATTGCATTTGGTTGGAGGTTGTATTAGATGACTTCTAAGGTCTCATCCTACTTAGAGTTTATGATTTAATGATTCTAGCATTATTTTTTAGCACAGAGTGAGCTAGAAAAGTAAAGGGTGTTAAATGTGGCCTGAAGGAAAAACTCAAGAACTCTTAATAAAGACATGTATAGTGTGAACAACTGCTAAACTTTTGATCATTCAGTGGAACTGGCACTTATGTTGGTATAGATTTATGGTAGTTTTAAAGGCATGTTTAAATTGAATGGGCAAGTTGTAAAAAAAATAAAATAAATAAAAATTAAAAAGATTATTAGATTACAGGGTTTCAAAAGACTAGTCTAGTCCCTTATTTTACTTCTACTGATTCAATAAGCCTTATATAATTGTCCTGAAAACTTGACCAAATTACTAGCATTTTTACCATGTTTTACTAATTGAAATAACGAACCAATGTTATACCTTGTAAAAATATAGCACATGGTAACAAGGGTATGTCTTCTGTGTGAAAATTTACCTCTGTTGACTAAAAGAACTAAAAATAGATTTTCCATTATTGTAAAGAATGAATTTGTCCCCTCATAAGTATTCTCTTCACAGAGATTCCTCTAATGATTGGCTAATGGCCTTATTTCAGGGAATTGGTCTGTAGCTCTGGAAAAGACATGGAAAGGTGATTTATCTGAGATCAAAACCAATCCAACTGTTAAATATTATAATGAAACAAATACAAGTCATCTCCTTAAATTTTTATAATTTTTCAAATATTTTCCATCAGATTCTCTGAGCAAAAAGACAGCTGCTTGTTTAAAAGACTGACTTAATTGCTTTAAACACTGCAGACTGAACCATGTATCTGTAACATGGCTCAGCTGTGGGGTCATATTTGGAAATATCTTTACATTTCACTTCTAACAGAGTTCAGTATCTGTTTAGTTAATATCTTGCAAAAACTTATTTATTCAGAGCATATGGTCTAACAAATGTTGAATACATTTTCACATGTTGAGGTATGTTTAGGATCTTGGAAACTTGTGGATTCTTACACAGAACCACATTGAGTTGAAGGACCTTGGGGAATGTTGTTCAGCCATCCTATTTCACAAGTGAGGGAAATATTCTGACAGTAAGAGACAGGGAATACATTTCTTTCCTTTCTTCTAGCAAAGAAAATAAATTCCCATACAAAATATTTATTATTTAAAAAATCTTGATCCAAAGTAACAATGTAAAACATTTTTTCATGGGAGCTTTTTAGATATTGAATATGAAAATATATTTATGCAGCAATGTCCAGCCTTTAAAAATAAATACTATGTTTATTGTACTGAGTCACTTAACAAAGGTACATAAAAGTAACGTTTCTATTTTATATAATAGCCACTTGTGTATACAAGGAAGGCAGAAAAATTTATGGATTGAGAGATTAATTGATAGACGGTTGCTATATAATTGATACTCCAGAAGACTTCAATTCATAAATGAGAAATTTTATTCAAATAATTACTCCTTTCAGTGAAAAGTATTAAAATATGTGTCAATGTCCTCCCGCTAAAGATACCAGACATACCTTTATTCAAACAAGTTGGGTTTATGGGTACTTTGCAATAAGGGAGACTATGTAAGAGGACTCATAGGGTGTGTCTGTCAGACGGTGTTACAAAGAATATATTATGTGTTTCGGACGTGTGTGATGTAGTTTGGGAGCAGGTTCAGGCAGCGGGTCTTTTCATTGGATGCTGTCAGGTAATTCTGTGGTTGGGTTTAGTAATTCTTATTAAAGCTGAAGCTGTCATTGGTAAAGACTCGGCAACCACTCATAATAGCCTAGAGAGGAGTCATATGGTGATTTTTGTAGTTTAGATAATATTCTTGTTTTTGCCTCTGCTCAGATGTTTTTACAAAGTGGTGTTATTTTGTCTCGATCCATTATAGACACAGGGTGGCCTTGTCTGATGTTGGTGTTCTGTGAAATTGTTTACGTTCCATAAGTGGATACCATGGCCTAGCTGAGAGTATCAGCCCAACTTCTAACAACATCAGGGCTTATCTGATAGAGCAAGGCCAGCAGCCAACAGTCAGGGGCTGCTTTCTCTTTCTCACATATAGTAGCGTATAATTCTAACTGCATATTTCATGGCAAAATGATTTCATGTGTAGTATGCTTATTTTCCAACTATATACATCTTGTTTCCATATTTTGTAATTGTCTATTCCCATCACTGGATTGTAAACTCCACAAAGGCAGAGGCCACAGCTTGAGAACAGAGCAAATTTTACCTTGGAGTTGTTGAACAAGTTGGTCAACAATTTAGAAAGTGCACTTGAAGAGGGTAGGGTCAATGTCAGGAAATAGGTCAAATTCTGAATCTATATAAATAAAGGGTCTAAGGAAGAACCCTGTAGAGAGTTGAGAAATGTGGTTTCAAATATAAAGAGGTGGATACAATGGAAGCTGTTAGTATAACACGCCTGAAGAAGGTTTACATAAAATAAATAGCCACCTTACAAAAGGATAAACAACTGAGCAAGAAGGATATACAGGAGTAAAGCAACTCTGACCCAAAGAATAGGCAGCCAGAACAATGTAGAGTGCATCCTTAGAGCTTTAAATGCATATCAGGAGAATGTACTCAAGGACATAATTTTTCCTTTAACATTGTAACTGAATCTGTGGCACTGTGGACCAGAAGGGGTATTATTCAAGTATATCTTGAGCTTCTGATATGTATCAGGTACTGTGTTAAATGCTAAAAGTATAATAGCGAAAAAGAGAGATGGAATTGCATGAATGATGCTTTTTTTATTATCATTCATACCATTCAAACAATCCTTACTCCTTTTATTTAACAATCACTGGAAGGACCTGAAATAAAGAAGTGATTAAAATGAGAAAATATTATTTCATTCACAAGACATTGGGCCAGAGGTCTCAACTGGCAAATATATTCTCCAGAAAGACCCTGATCACCTGTGGCTGTTTTTTTTTAATTAATTAATTTATTTAATTAATTTATTTTTGGCTGCGTTGGGTTTTCGTTGCTGTGCGTGGGCTTTCTCTAGTTGCAGCGAGAGGGGGCTACTCTTCGCTGTGGTGTGTGGGCTTCTCATTTCGCTGGCTTCTCTTGTTGTGGAGCGCAGGCTCTAGGCGCATGGGCTTCAGTAGTTGTGGCACGTGGGCTCAGTAGTTGTGGCTCACGGGCTCTAGAGTGCAGGCTCAGTAGTTGTGGCGCACGGGATTAGTTGCTCCGTGGCATGTGGGATCTTCCCAGACCAGGGATCGAACCGTGTCTCCTGCAATGGCAGGCGGTTTCTTGACCAGTGTGCCACCAGGGAAGCCCCTGTGGCTGTTTTTGAATGAATAGAATGATACAGAAGTGGATGAAGATCGTAGGGTTTGCACCAGAGTGTTATTGCTAAATCAATGCTGGTATTTTATTAAATGGCTGGACTACTTTTTTGACTCTCTGTAATATCTGTGATTTGGTAAAGTTTTCCAAGCAAAGTCATTTGGATCTATGTTCCATTTCAGCCCTTTCCTTGTAAATGGCAGCTTTTCTTTTTTTATGTAGTTTAAAATTTGCATTTTATTCATTTTTCCATAATGTGTACTGTTGCAGTATTTATAAAATAGAAATTCAGAAAAGGATTGTTTTCTTTAACCTGGCTCTTAAGTTTGATATCATTTGGTTTTATGTCTGAGTTCTGTTGCTTAAAATTTACAAGAGAAACAAAGAATCATGCTCATGAAATCACACTTCATGGAGCTAACCAACTTATGATATTAGGAATCTGTAGGTGAATTTACTGTGTTAGTGTGTAAAGTTCTGAAAATTGTGATATCTTTTATGAAAATAAGGTTCCACTACTATCCATGTTCATTTTTTAAAGAGAAAAACAAAGGCACTGATTAATGCCATACCGTGCCTGAAATGTTTCCATTTATTTTTGCCTTAACTATTTGCTATAAATATGAAAGAGTAAGGGAAAAGGAATCATGCTGAACACCTTTTCTTGTTGCAGCACTTATCCAATTACTTTGGAGAGGTTGGGGATATCACAAATTAATAAATGTTTTCTTTGCTGTCCTCTTATCTTTCAAATGTGGTGTCCATTGTGAAATAGGCTGTACTTTTTTTCTTTTTGCAATCCAACTCTATCAGGAAGTTGCACATTAACCTTAGAAAAATGCCTGATGAATATACAATTGACTTTATTAAGAAGATACAAAATGAATATAGACACTATTGTTATAAGGGTGTATTTTATTGTTGATTGCCATCTGTTAGAAACAAGAATCTGTAATATAAATTGAATAATTCTGAATAAATGATTCAGGGTTAGGGATGTTTCTCCACAAACCCACAAAAAGGAACAGTGATTTTTATTCCATTTAATTAAATATAGCTAAGTATTAGTTGCTAAGAGAGTAGATCTTAAAAGTTCTCATCACAAGAAAAAACAAATGTAACTGTGTGGTGATGAATGTTAATTAAACTTATTGTGGTGATCATTTAACAATATACACGTGTATCAAATCATTATGTTGTATACCTAAAATAATACAATGTTATATGTCAGTTTTATATCTCAACTTAAAAAAATATTATTGGATTTGTCTTTCATGAAAATGTTGTAATTTGGGGGCAAATTGATGCAATCTAGCTATAGGGCTTAATCTTTATAAAATTCAGAACTAAAAAACCTCAGTAGAAGGTATTATCTATTGCTACCCAGGCCATGTGATTTCTACCTGTATATTAGATATCTAATGAGTAAAACCAGATGAATAACACCTATTGTCTGAATTTTGTATTCCATTACCAGTAATTATAACTAGTATGTTACAGAATTCAGACACTTGCCCCTAGTATACTAATATTCAGAAACTTCCCGGTAATATACAGGTAGAAACCATATAGTCTGGGAAGCAATGTATAATATTACCTACCAGGATTTTTAGTTCTGAATTTTATGAAGATAAAAGGTCAGTTGAAAAATCTACTGAAACTTAAACTCTGTGGCAAAAACAGTAGACAGTATAAGAAGCTGAAAAGGAGATTCCTTGGATCCTTATAAGATTTGTCCTTATTCTGAGGAATTTGTAATAACCTTTAATATATGGCTAAGGGGATAGTTTTCACTTATCTACCTTCACCTCTGTCTGTTACTTGCTGAATTTGGCCTATTGTTTTTTTGTTCCCCAATGAGGCAACTTATTGCTGCATGTTAATACTAAAACAGGACTTGTGCATTTGCTCAAAGCATAGCCTTTTAGTAGAAGTTTCTCATCAGTTGATTTCTACAGATGGCTCTGATCCTCACTATTAAATGCCCTTAAATAGTTGTCAGCCTGCTTCACTTGAGAAAATACCAATAACAAAACTGCATTTGGTGGCAGCTCTCTTTTGTGCATCTGCGGATGCACATACTGTCAGTCACTGTTTTCCTTGGAGTCTGAATTCTCCTTGGCATGGTCAGCTGCCTCTTGCCCACTGCTGTATGAAAGAGGGATTTTCAGTTCCTTGAGGGGTGTCCTTTCCTGCTTGGATCCAGCTCAAACAAAGTTAAGTCCTTTGCACTTATGTGACATTTTCTATATAAGACCATTTGACCTCTCCTCAACTCTATCATTCTCACAAATACATTTCAAAAAGAATATACATTTTTTAAAGAATATTTTGATTCAACTGGATTTATTTCAAGTGATTGTATATTTTTATTGAAGATTGTTAATCTTTTGAAATGAATTTTAGGGCTTAACTTTTATCTTTTCAGTAGAAGTGTTGGCTTTAAAATGTTTTTAAAATGACTTGAATGCTGTGTTTTTCTATAATTTTAACTGTGTTGTATTTTTATAAATGAGAATTATTAAGAGAAAATACTAACTTTTCCTTTACTGGAATTGCTATTAGTGGAACTTTTTTTTTTTTACTGTAGTGACAAAAAAACTAAAAAAAAAAAAAAAATCAGTAGACTGACTCAAACTTTCTCATTTAATTAAGCTAATATGTATTTAACACAATCATTGTCATAGACTTTCTCACTTAACAAAACTCACAGGTGTTTAACAGTCACAACAACAGAGACCCAGCCTCCGTTTACAAAACATTTTTACTAGAAGCTCACATTCCAGGTGGGCCTGAAATTGAAACAATAGAAACTTCTCCTAGATCTGCTGCTATTTTGTGACTTTAGCCCACATGTTTAACCTTCTTAGGTCTATGATTCCCTCAAGTTTAAAATAAAGAGAACCTTTTTATTTTATTTATTTATATTTTGGCTGCACTGGGTCTTAGTTGTGGCATGCAGGATCTTCGTTGTGGCATGTGGGATCTTTTTTGGTTGCAGCGTGCAAACTCTTAGTTGCGGCATGCATGTGGGATCTAGTTCCTGACCAGGGATTGAACCCGGGCTTCCTGCATTGAGAGCGTGGAGTCTTACCCAATGGACCACCAGGGAAGTCCCTCAAGTTTAAAATAAAATGGTTTGATTTATGATCCTAAAGAGCTGTATGCATATTAAAGAGATATAAATTAAATCATACTTTAAATGCGTTAAAGCAGATACCTTTATTTGGGGTTATGAATAATCACTCTAATTTCTGTTCAACCTTTCAACGTAATGTGGTTGGTAGAATTTTGTAGTACAATTTTGAGATCATTGGTCCTTTTATTTGGATATCTAAAGCACACCTAATAATTACTGTATTTTAATGTCTTAGGTCATATAATTTTAGAGTTGGAAGAGATTTTAGAGATCATTAAAAAACTATTTCCTTATATATTAGAGAAAGGAGGCCTAGAGAAGTTGAATGACTTTCCCAAGGTAATGTATTTAATAAGGAAAATGGAAAATTTAAGGAGATTTTAAGCAATCACCCCTAGCCTAGTAGAGCAAACTAAATTTTGTCAAAAGATCAGACATATTAAACTATTAAACATTGATTCAAACTAGTCTTAGAGATTTGTTTTAATATTTGTAGAGTGTAAATGTAGTTATACTTTAAAGGACTGGCTTACCATATTTGTTTGTATGAAAAAACTGTTGGGTTGGTGCCAATAGCACCATTTTAGGAATTATTTTCTTCATAATAGTGTATCATTTTGTATCTCCTTGACATAATAAAATTAAATCATCATTTAGCTTTTAATTTTCACATTATGTTGAATGTACAGATTATTTCCAAATATCCAACTGTTTATATTTACTGTATCCATTGACTCAAAAATATATTTAGAATCTATCTTAAGAGTAAAGCAAAACATACACATACACACACACACACACACACACAAATCACACGTGTAGTTCGGTGTATACAAGGAATCTTAGAGTTTTTTATTCTTTGCAGATTTGAAAAATATTTAACTTTTCAAAATTTATAAAATTCTTGTTATCAAGTTGGGAAATTATTAAACCATTTTAATTTATCATAAAGATGCTGGGGAATAGAGTACCTTGTGCCTAATGACATCATAAACATGGGTCAAAACATTGTTTTACTGGACAGCTACATGTAAAAGAATGAAATTAGAACAATTCCTAACACCATATACAAAAATAAGCTCAAAATGTATTAAAGACCTAAATGTAAGACCAGACACTATGAAACTCTTAGAGGAAAACCTAGGAAGAACACTCCTTGACATAAATCACAGCAACATCCTTTTTGATGCACCTCCTAGAGAAATGGAAATAAAAATAAACAAATGGGACCTAATGAAACTTAAAAGCTTTTGCACAGCAAAGGAAACCATAAACAAGACCGAAAGACAACCCTCAGAATGGGAGAAAATATTTGCAAACGAAGCAACTGACAAAGGATTAATCTCCAAAATATACAAGCAGCTCATGCAGGTCAGTATCAAAAAAACAGAAAACCCAATACAAAAATGGGCAGAAGACCTAAATAGACATTTCTCCAAAGAAGATATACAGACTGCCAACAAACACATGAAACGATGCTCAAAATCACTAATCATTAGAGAAATGCAAATCAAAGCTACAATGAGGTATCACGTCACACCAGTCAGAATGGCCATCATCAAAAAATCTACAAACAATAAATGCTGGAGAGGGTGTGGTGAAAAGGGAACCCTCTTGCACTGTTGGTGGGAATATAAATTGATACAGCCACTATGGAGAACAGTATGGAGGTTCCTTAAAATACTACAAATAGAACTACCATATGACCCAGCAGTCCCACTACTGGGCATATACCCTGAGAAAACCATAATTCAAAAAGAGACATGTACCACAATGTTTATTGCAGCACTATTTACAGTAGCCAGGGCGTGGAAGCAACCTAAATGCCCATTGACAGACAAATGGATAAAGATGTGGGACATACATACAATGGAATAAAATACATTTTTTTTACATTCCATACATTCCATAAAAAGGAATGAAATTGGGTCATTTATGGAGATGTGGATGGACCTAGAGACTGTCATGCAGAGTGAAGTAAGTCAGAAAGAGAAAAACAAATATCGTATATTAACGAATATTTGTGGAATCTAGAAAAATTGTACAGATGAACCGGTTTGCAAGGCAGAAATAGAGACACAGATGTAGAGAACAAACGAATGGACACCAAGGCGGGGAAGTGGGGGGATGGTGTGGTGGTGGTAGGATGAATTGGGAGATTGGGATGGACACATATACACTAATATGTATAAAATAGATAAATAGGGCTTCCCTGGTGGCTCAGTGGTTGAGAGTCCGCCAGCCGATGCAGAGGACACGGGTTCGTGCCCCGGTCCGGGAGGATCCCACATGCCGTGGAGCGGCTGGGCCCGTGGGCCATGGCCGCTGAGCCTGCACATCCAGAGCCTGTGCTCCGCAACGGGAGAGGCCACAACAGTGAGAGGCCCGTGTACTGCAAAAAAAAAAAAAAGATAACTAATAAGAGCCTGCTATATAAAAAATAAAATAAAATTTTAAAAAATCCACAGGGACTGGGAAAAAAACAAAAGCAAAAACATTGTTTTATTTGCTACATGGTAATGCTATTATTTACCTCCTGTCTACTAATCTTAGTTGTAAAAATATATTTTTGTGTCTTCAAACTACTTATGTTTTATGTATTTTGTCTCCATTTACCTAAAATTTAAAAAGTTTTAAAAGTATGTCTTCATTTACCTATAATTTAAGGCTTAAGTATGATTATTTCTATTTTTTCTACATGACATTACTCTGAGACCTATTTATATAAACTATACAAGCTAACATTGTGTTCTGCATTGATTTTCTAAAAAGCAGTTTGCCAGCAGAATAACAAAGTATGCAAAATATCAACTAGATTTAATTTTCAAATTTAAAAAAATGTATTATTAGTAATATTAATAATATTATAGATATGATTGTCATGTGCTAAAATTAATTTTTAATTTGATGATTTTCCTTAAGTTCACAATTCTCTCCATCTCTCTTGGGTCTCAGTCAAAAATATGGGGAGTCCTGGAGGATGCCAATTGCTGTTTAGATGCTTTTGTTCACATGAGTTGGACTTTGTTAAAGTTCTCTACAAAGCATGTGGAGACAAGGAGAGAGTCTAACTTCCTAATAGACCCTAATAATAATAGAAAAGAGGCAAAAAAATGTTTACATATTTTGACATAGATGTTAAATATTGCTAATTATTAAAAAGGTAATTAAAGAAATTAAGCATCTACTGTTTACAAATTAAATTTCAGTGATTAAATCTTATAATAACAAAGGGAAATAGTGGGCTTGGGCAATTATAACCTGTTGTTTTACAAGAAAAAAATTACGATCACTTACGATATGGTCATTTTTGGCTCTGAGAGCAGTAAAAGACTGAACAAGCAAGTTCCTAGCAGAGATACCTTGGCGTTACCCAAGTATTGTCAATGCATGAGGTCTTCTGAGATACTACTTTCTGTCCTTTCACTGATGAAAATTGATCATCATTTCGGGAAAAGGTTGGAAAGCTCTCTAGAGCTTATTGTAATAGGCTTACAGACATCTAATAAAATTTTATTTATTCAGTGTCTTTAATTGTATACAGGTCTTAAATTGTCTTTTAACCCATCCCTGAGGTATAGCTGCAGCAGTGCCAGGCTGCACAAATAATAATCCTATACTTATTGCTTTGGAGAAGAAAATATTGTTTGTGGTAAGCATACTTGTCAAATAGATTAAAAATGATCTAATTATGTGAAAACCTATTAGTCTACAGTATAGATTCAAAAGCGCTGATCTTTAACATGGTGTAATTTGCCCTTGATTTGTTGATAACAGCGAAGCAGGGCTAACACTGACATTTGGAGTGCATTTTTCCTGTTTTTTTTTTGTTTGTTTGTTTTGGATCACTTAGCCCCTTTTCTTACACATAGTAGATTCCTGTAGGTACATGTTGATTTTTTTCTCTATGTGATGATATCATTGCAAAATTATACAGTTTAGAAGAAAGAAAACATCTACTCTAAGCATAGCTTTTTTTTGGTAAATGAAAAGGTTCTTTGTTCTCTCAGCATGTTTATTTTTTGCAGAAAATTGTTTACTAGCTCTGCAAAAGGACAAATCTTTAACCTTTTAAAAATGATTTATTTTTGGCTGCATTGGGTCTTTGTTGCTGCGCGTGGGCTTTCTTTAGTTGGCGGCGAGCAGGGGCTACTCTTCCTTATCGCTTGTGGGCTTCTTATTGCGGTGGCTTCTCCTGCTGTGGAGCACGGACTCTAGGCATATGGGCTTCAGTAGCTGTGGCTCGCGGGCTCTTAGAGCGCAGGCTCAGTAGTTGTAGCGCACAGGCTTAGTTGCTCCGCGGCATGTGGGATCTTCCCGGGCCAGGGCTCGAACCCGTGTCCCCTCCACTGGCAGGCGGATTCTTAACCACTGCACCACCAGGGAAGCCCCAAATCTTTAGCCTTTTTCAGCCTCAGTTTATTATCTGTGGAATTCGTATCATTGAGCTTTTGTGAAGATTAAATTATATCAGGTATTCATAATATAAAAAGTTTCTTTCCTCCTCCAACCCCACCTCTGAATATTTGATTTAGCTTTATATTTGTCCAATTTTCTCACCTGTTTTAAGAAGATTTTGTTGGCTTATGTATATTTGTAAGTAGCCTTAAGTATTCTGGAAAAATATATGTGTGTATGTGTATATATATATATTTGTAGATTAGTAACAATTACTTCTTAGTGTAAAATCTTTTATTTTGTCTTTCAGAGTATAAAATTTGTAAAGTGAATCGGAATATGGAATCATGTGATATAATTATTTCTGGCTCATAACAAAGCTCATTCTTCGGGGTACAATTTGTTTACCTAAAAATCAGCTCTTTCAGTAAACATTTCAGCTAGTTTAATTATATAACTAAAATGGTAGAAGCAGCATTACACCTCATCTATAAACACTCAGTAATCACTAAATGTTATGCTTTGCATCAAAAATGGGAAATTTTTGCGAAACATTAATTTGGAATCAGAAAGCCCTCCCTTTTTCCTCCAACATTAACCTATTAAATTCTCTAGTGCATTGTACAGATTTACTAGGTTCCAGGCACTATTCTAAAGGCTTTATATGTATGGTATAATTTAATCCTCACAATAACCTAATGAGATGGGCAACTGTTATTTCTTAATATACAGATGAGAAAACTGAGGCATGAATAAGCTGAGGTTACCCAGTGACTGAGTTGCCTGAGCCAAGATCTGAGCCCAGTAGTCTGGCTCGAGAATCTATACTTTTAACCAATATTCTGTATCATACCTATCACTTCTAGTGTGTAATTTATATGTGGGGACAAGTAGGCTACCCTGTGCTTCGAATGTTTTTTCTAGTAGATGTGTTGTATTATAACTGAATGATGAAAGTTTTTTCTTGATTTCTGGAAGGTAGATTGACAACTGAGTAATACTGATGTGTCAATTTATGATCATATAAAAGAGGGTTTGTTTTTTTTCCTCCTGCAATGCCGATAATCTAATAGGGGCTGGGACTTCATCTTGCTAAAGACACTTGTTTAATTCTGTATCTACATAAATTAATTGATTTGGGCAGCACACATTTTCACCATAATGTTCAAGTTTCTTTATTGTAAATGCAGTCTCTCTAGGGAATTCACCACCACCACTAAGGAAGTGCTGTGGACTTAATTTCAAAGTGTGAAAAATTTGACCATGGGATATCAGTGAAATGTTTCTGAAATTTGAATTGAACTCTGGAGCATTTGCCAGTTAGTGTAAAGATTCACTTTCTCTTACATGTGTGGTCTTAAGTCTACTCTGTGGTTTTAATTGTGGCAGTGACCATTTAGCATCCCACTTAATTTTCATTCTTATACAACCAGAGAAAATGATATAGACAATGAAGATCAGGTGTCTACAGACCGGAAATGTGTTTATTACTATTTTTTCAGATATTTTATGATTTTTTTCCTCCTTAGTTGAAGTAGAATTTTAAAAATGGATTTTGAGTCTATGTAATTTTTGTCAGTGAGCATTCCATTAGTATTAAAAACTGTAGTGGGTGTCTCCACATATTAGATTTTGAATATATTTATGGATAGGCTAAGATTGAAATGATATTAGAAATCTAGAATTTAATGTAAATTTTCTATTCTGTTAAATGACAATATTGAGTCCATGACATTACATGTTCTCCTGAGGTCGGAGAAAATACCATATTTTAAAAGAAGAGCTGATAACAAATAGAGATAGCTATATCCATGGCAACAGCATGACACCCATACGGAAGGTAGTGAGCGTGTGCAACTAGATAGCTGCATGGCAACAGCAGGGTAGTAGGGGAAGAAGAAGAAAAGTTTTGAACAAAGGCTGTAGTGGGCGTTGAATGTACTAGATTTAGCCGGTAATAAACTTGATTGACTTTTTAGCCTTTTTCAGTCTCATACATATCATATTTGTGATTTTAATTAAAAAGAACAGTTGAAAAAATTTAGTTGGGTGGTGTAAAATCAGCAAATATGCAGTTAAGGTTTGTGTCAATGTGGGTATATGCTATTGGAAACTAAAAGCATATTATGAAGGAAAAAATTTCTTTATGATTTATTGATTGCATACATTTGTGAAGAATTGAAGTATGTATATCAAAGTAAATTAACTTTCAAATTTAACAAAGCATGACCTTTATTTTATAATTGTTTTTGTTTTTCTAATGAAATGTTTCACTTAGTGTGAAAGTGTGCATATATATAGATGTATATATCAATATATATGTTTTTAATATACATATGTAAAACCACTGCTGCATTCTTCTAGAAAGTCATTTCCTCCAGTTAGTCATGTTTTTTGGCCATTGTAGGACATAGATATGAACAATTTTAGGCAGTCCTAGAGCAAATCATTTCTAATAAATTAAATTGCAATTTTTGAACATGGTATGTTAAAAATTTTGAGTTTTTAAGTGTTATAATTTCTTTACAAATCCAAACTAGTCATTAAGCTTTGTATCTAAGCTCCAGAGGCAAAAAGGTAGGAGTTGCTAAAATATACCTTTGAGCCCAATTCTATCTTACTCCTACTATAAAAAAATCCTAATCCAGCCTTTTGTTTTCCACTTAATCCTAGAGGACTCTGGAATTTATCCCAAGGGATAATGTATAAAAAGCTCCTTAACCTGATTAAAAGTTAAAGTGATTAATTCTCCTGCTATTCAAAATATCAAGATGTTTTTTGACCCTGTTAGTTGTACTGATCTGAGACTTAACATTTACTCTGTGTATTTCTTTTTTTCTCCTTTTTCTTTTTTTTCTTTCTCTTCTCTTCCTCTCCTTCTTCCCCTCTATACCCCTACCTCCCCTACCTCCTTCTAATGATGCTTGCCTTACTACCTGAGTTATTTGACGCCTCACTACAAAACGGATGCATAAAGTTCAACTGTTTTATATCAGCTTGCTGTTGAATAATGTATCTGCTTAAAATCAGGAGTACTTTCATGATATTTAATTATGCTTTAAGCCTACACATTGTTCCTTTTAGCTGTTAAAGTTAACAAAATTTATATCTATTCCTTTCTTGGAAATGTAATAACATATTCTTATATCTTAATGATATCTTAGTACAGTGGTCTCAAGTTTTTTTCTTTAGTTGTTGAACCCTTTCTTTAATTAAAGTATTATCCTAAGCATCAAAAAGTATAAAGAAAGATATTCTAGTTGGAATGAAGGTTTCTGTTTATAGAGTTATGTTCTAAACTTGAATGCAACTCTTTTAGAACTATGGGGATTTTTGTTACTTTTGTTTACTGCTGTACTGTTAGTGTATAGAGAAGCACCTCAGACAAAACAGGCTCATTATTCCCTCAGCCCTTGGGGGATTTATGTAGAGTATGGCTTTAAAAACATGGTTCTAGGACTTCCCTGGCGGTCCAGTGGTTAAGACTTTACCTTCCAGTGCAGGGAGTGTGGGCTTAATCCCTGGTTGGGGAGCTAAGATCCACATGCCTCATGGCCAAAAAACCAAAACATAAAACAGAAACAATATTGTAACAAATTCAATAAAACTTTAAAAAACTGGTCCACATCAAAAAAATCTTAAAAAAATAAAGAAGAAAAAGTACAGTCTATACATCCTGTTAGCCAATGATCCTGGATTTCTATCCTACTCCTATGGCTAATGTCATACACATTAACAATTGGAGGAGTGTCTCTGCCTCTCTCTATATATATACACACACATATTTGGGAGTGTACAAATGTTTGGACTGGTGTATTATTAAAACTCCTTATAGAAAGACAAGAAGATACTTTAAGCTAATTGGTGTCTAGGTTGTTTTCAATCTGTAAAGCAATACAAAAACTCTTGTTTTTTCAAAGATATTGTCTGCAGAGATTCATGATGCAGTCCAGGCATTCTAGGAAAGGCCCTGGAAGCAGTGCAAAAGGGTAACCTTTATGGAGCTGAAGTTGTGAGGGAAGCCTGGATCACCATCATGCACCATGGGCTTCTCACTTTAAGATGTTTCCTTATATCTTGGGAAATGTTAGATGATTCATATATAATTTGTGATGTTAAATATGAAAATGTATCTGCTGAAAAAATAGTCTAGCTCAAATGTCATATTTTACAATATTCAATAGTGTTATAAAATCATGTTAGCCTTCCTCCTGTAAATGTTGATATTTATGATTTGGTTTATTATTATAAACATTTAGGACAGATGTATTTAGGCTGCCCTTTAATATCACATATCTATTTGGTTATAATTAAAGATTTTTCCCACTTCTGGAAATGACTATGTGACTAAATAGATATTTGAGTTTCTATAAATTGTCAGTGTTTGGTATTTGGATTTTTAAAATATTTAACAATTTAGTTAATTTTTACATTATATGTTTTATTTGTGATAACATAGAGCATTACTTGGAGTTACAAAAAATGGAGACATTCTTACATAGTCTAAGGTAAGGAAATAAAACCACATTTTTTTGGTACCATTACCTGTAGTTTGCTGCAGCCATGTTGATGTTATAAAAACTCTGAAGTCAGAATGTACAATCCTTAAAACAGGAACGGATTCCTAAAATATGTCAATAGCTCTTTGCTGCAAGGTTTTTTCAGCTGCATTTGAAAAACAAAATTAGTATCACTTATTTTTAATTTTAAAAGTTTGGCATTTGGCAGTTTTTAGAGCCTCTGCATGATTAGATTTCTATAAATTTAAGAATAAATAAATTAGAATACACAGACATTCTTGTAAGTATAGTCCTACTTTTTGCATATATTTTGTTTTCAATTGTGGAAGACTCTAAGTTATCTGGAGTTCATATTAGCTATGAAATATATAGTTAATTTACCCTGAAATAAGTCCTTCAATACTTCAACGGATTAAATATGTCCTTTGTGAAACGTCTTCCCCCTCACCACAGTTAATGAAGGGTTTGCATTGTGATCTGACAATTAAAATTCATTTTTATGTGGTAGTAGTTTGTATGATATTTTCTTTTCAAAGACACCCTCCAGGTAAGAGTCTATATGAGATTGAATAGTTTTCGAAATTGTAATGTCTACATCTTTTTGTTGTTGTTATTTTTAAAGTGTTTTAACCTGACTAGGAAGCACATCTATCATTTTGCTACTTTATCATGATATCCTTTTGATCTATAAGCTAGATTTTATCAGGGATATATATTTTATATTCACACTCAGTTTACTGATACTGAGGACATTGCTAATGTGATCACCAAAGTGATATGTACCATGTATTCCACAGTATATGCCTTAAGGGAAAACTAGAATTGTAATATTAATTTTAAAGTCCTAATATATGGCAATT
Organism: Globicephala melas; assembly: GCF_963455315.2. Classification (NCBI taxonomy): domain Eukaryota; kingdom Metazoa; phylum Chordata; class Mammalia; order Artiodactyla; family Delphinidae; genus Globicephala; species Globicephala melas. The sequence continues at coordinate 128,486,832 of NC_083318.1, read as the reverse complement.
AATTAAGCTGTCAACACTGTATTTCAGTAGTGGCAAAGTAGTGACAAAGATATATTATTGAAATAAATGGGAATTAATTTTAGTAGGTAGCTATGTACTTTAAAATTGCTGATAGCAAAATAAAAAAAAAACTTTGAGAGGAAAAAATCAGGTAGTAGCAGAAAGAAAATATTAAAAAACAAAAGATATTATTAAATCAAATCATTGTAGATATTAAAATATATGTATCAGTTGCTTATATATAATTGCTATTTAAATAAATACACTGTTTATTGAATAATTTGAATTTATACAAAATATTATGACTAACTTTCTAGGGACCAGGGAAGAAAAAGCAGCCAAAGCTATGGAGGACTAGAAAAGTTAATTAACTTGAGATATTTGGTCTCATATTTAGAAATGTGATACAAAAAATGATTCATGTTGTATATGTTAATCATTGATTTGGTACTACTGATAATGTAAAATGGAAGATATCTGTGTTTACTTTATTTCTCAGTTGTATATATAATGTGCTTAGCAAAACCTAACAGAGCAGACATTTTTGGTGGAATATAATAATTTTGTCATACACTATTATTGACTTGAAGCTATTAGTTTAATTGAATAGTTAATAGTAATTTACCCATGTATACTTCTGATTTCAGTTATATTAACATAAACTATATATAAATTTAGATACAAATAAGGGTGTTTTCTCACTGTCCTAAGAATATCTCAACTCTAGGAATAAAGAAGTGTAGTAGAGACTGAGGGATGGTATCTAGAAATACCCAGAAGTGGTAAATTCTGATATTTTGCTTTTTCTTCCTTATGTCCCCAAATAATTTTATGTACTTCTTTATTTTGTATAGGAGATATTATGAAAGACAGTACAGTAAAAACAACTGTGTGTAAAAGAAGAGTAGGCGAGTTATGTGGAGAATGAGATACTCTGTGCAGTATATTCTTATATTCTGATCATGTCCCTCAGTGAAGAACAGAGAGGAATATTTGTTGCGGATTACTTCCCTTGATATTTCCTGGCTGACTAGTGTATTAGACCAGGGTAAGGAGGAGAGTAAGCCATGTTGTGGTAGCTGTCCCCTAGGTGCAGAAACATGAATAGGGTGTACTTAGTGGGAAGAAAGGAGGTCAGAATTTTAAGTGGCCCTGGAAAGCTATCTCTGGTGGGTACTGTTTTAATCATAAGGCAGGAGTAATTACCAGAGCATAGAGATGATAATTACCTATTTTAAGAACTTTCTCAGTTTAGAAGGGGCCTTTTTTTTTTTACATTTTAAGATATGTGGTATAAATAAAATTTCTCTCCACTAATTCAGAAGTTCAACATTCTCCTTCCTTTGTGAACCAAATTTGCTAAAGTTAAAACATCCAAAGAATAAAAGACAACACATATTTCAATATTTTGTTTGATTTAAAAAAAACCTTTGTTGTTGTTATTGGAAGAGGTATTATGTGTTTCCTACCAGCACTACCTGATGCTTAAAAACATTGTTTACTCATCTTATGCCAGAAAACAAAAAGAGATCAATTTTCTCCCAAATCATTTTGCTGAGGGCAATTGTTGATATTGCTGTCAGAAGAAAGAGGACAGTTTTATGTAGGGGGAAGAGATTTAGTTGTTTTATGTCATTGGCTGTATTGAAAATCAGAAGAAAGCTTTGGATTCTTTGACTTTATACTTTCTCAGCATCCTGCATGCGGTTTTAGTATTTTCCAGAGGTCTCAATAGTATTCCCAATACTATCGTTACAATAGTATACCTGGATCTCTCCCTCTAGTCAGTAGCCATCTCAGTTATGTTGCCTCTGCCTTTCACACCTCCACATGACCATCTTCTGAAAGTCAGTATCATTCCTCATCCTGAGGAAGGGGGAAAGTACAATCTAAATCAGCATGACACATACCGGGTAGATTGAGCAGTAACCACCCTACCTCTACGGCTCTCAGATCATATCACTGGGATCCTGCTTTGCTTTCCAAGTCTTTTTCCTGTTGAGCAATCCTAGGTGTTTAATACTCCAGCCATGATCACCAGACATTGAGGACTCCCTATTCCAGTGAAGCTCATTTTACACACAGATGTTCAATTTAGTTAATGATTTCTTGTCTCTTATGGCTGTGTGTGTTTGTGTGTGTGTGTGTATATGGGATAGACTGGTCTCTTAGACATCAGAGCTGAGTCCCTGTTATACTTCCTTGTTTTTAAAATACTATTATCTAATCTCAATAACTATTATAAAGATAAAATTGGGAAAAGTTAATAAGTACCATGAGCTAAATAGATTTGTGGTCAGTGGAGTGTGAGGCGTGTGCTACATCTCTCTTCGTGGGTTCACAATGCGTGTTAGCATAAATCCTCAGTAGCATCACAATAATGGAAACTGACCCTTAATTCTGTTTAACCCAACAATTTTCAAATAGATTTGCATACATAACAACTTTTATAGCATACTAATTGATAGTATAATGTTGATATTGTAGAAAGCTTGTTATTTTAGAAAGAAACTCTGAACTAGGAAATTAATGAAATGCTTATCTGTAAAAGTAACTTCCACAATAGTATGTTATGGCTACCAATATTTGAGATCCTTACATAGAAATTATGGTTTATTAAAAGTGCTCATTTATTTGGTTTTACTATACTTCTCATACATAGCAGAGGTGTGGATAAGGAACAGTATAGGGCCGACAAATTTAAAAACTTTATAGAATGCTTTCTTTAAATAATTTTCTTTTTTCTGATAGAAGCGCAGTGACGCTGATATGACATGAATATGATTCCCTTCACAAAATATTCATGTGACATCTTCTCTGTAGGCAAAGAATCCCTTGAGAACTAACTGTTAAAATTGTGTCATGTTCAGCTTCACAGTATAAGGACTCGCTTTAATATCTAATAGACTCTACTTCCACTTTCGTAGATTACTATGAACGTCATGATTGTTGTCTCAAGTAGGTACTACAATCTTTATGACTGGAATTTCCTTCAAATATACTCTAAGGGAAAACATGTAGAGTTAACATATATAGATTTCAATAAGACATTTCAAAGTTCTCTTTTAATGTCCCTGTGCCCGATGGAAAAGTATTTTCTAATAATAGAGCCAAGCAGAATTATAATTGGTTTAAAGATCATATTCAGATAACCCTGAGTTATGGATTACTGTTAATTGGAAGGCGGATAGATTTTTAGTGGTTTGTCATAAGACTCCATCCTTGACTCTGTCATATTCTAAAATTTTATTATTAACTTAGGAATTTCTGAAGCAATATTTTCAAACTTGCAGGTGCTATGAAGCTGCAACATATGAATATGTTGAATACGTTGAATGACAAAGTAGAAATTCCAAGAAACTGGAGAAAATGGAAATACTAGTTGAAGATTTTCAAGATGTTTAACAGAGTTAACTCTGAAGTCTTTTTCTTTTTATAAAACTAGCATCAGTAAAAACAAGTGCACAGTTACAGATAAGGATACATTTTATTTGACTACGGCATGCATAACTCCAGTCTGAACTCAGTATGAGGGCGAGAGATAAGCTAACGTTAACTGAGTGTATACTGCATGTGCATCTTAGGCTAGTGACTTTAATATACTCACCTAATTTTGTCTTCAACAACAAGCTAATGAGCTCAAAATTACTAAATAGTATACCAATAAAGAAAATTAAATGAATGAAAATAAATAACCTGCCCCAAATCATTCATCAAATAAGTGTCAGAACTTTTATCCCCAAATCTATCTATTAGAATTCATGTTATTATAGAATATAAAACATGAATATAAATATAAAACAATATATAAATATAAAACAACAAGATTCAGGAAGAAAGAGTGAAAAAGGTGACTCTGCCTTGATCCAATTACATCTGGTGCTTGTTTTTAGGTCTGGCCATAGTTGCTGAGGAATATTAATAAAATAGATCAAGTCCAGAGGAGCACAGACAAAATAATTTCATATCATGTGCATTTAATTCAGTTTGGATCTCTGTATGTTAAATAAGAAACAATTCTGGTAGGATGTGATAGGTGATTTAACAAAATTCAAAGGCTATTATCTTAAAAATTAGATTTTTTTCCCTCCTGTTTGCCTCCACAGGGAAAAACTAGGATTAATGAAGGGAATCTGGAAAGTTGCAGATTTCACTCAACATAAGAAAGAATTTTAAAATATTGCTGCTTTATTTTTTTATCCTCTCTCTTATTATCTTAGGGTATACTCTGTATTTTTATACTGAATATTTTCTGTTTTTCTCACTAGTATGAAAGTTCCATGATGTTAGGAATTTATGTCTGCTTAACCATGCCTATACTGGTGCCAAAAACAGTACTTGGGATAAAGCAGGCACCTAATAAAATTTATTGAATGAATAAAATCAAACCAGAAATTTTTGGATACAGTTTGGATCCTAGCAAATAGCATTTTCCTTACTAGCAAAAAGCATTTTCCTTATTGTTAACCAAAGAAATATTCAAATAATTTGTGAATTAATACATTCACAAAAATTCATGTAATTTAATGTCAAGGAGCATTGGATTCTCTAAGTCATGTTAGAAATAGTAACCCATAATGATTATTAATATATCAGTCTGTATATGGAATCTAATTTGAAACAGTTTATACATTGTGATGTTACATATTGTCATCAAACTGTTTCATAGAGGTGTGAGCTCTGAAGTTAAACTGCCAAGCAGTTTACATGCTAGCTTTGTGATCTTGAACAATTTATACTTCGTGATTGATGTTTCTTTAAATGAAAGTATCAGAATCTACCTCATGAAATTATTTCAAGTATTAAAAGCTATAATGTATGTAGTAATGTGAGTATAAACATGAAATAATATTATCAATATTAGTAGTAAATAATAGTATTACTCTTATTATGGCTACTCACTAATCAAACTATTTATTTGAAAATAATAAATACTGAGATTTATAATAATCACGTAACATTTAGAACTGCTTCCTGGGGCTTTGCCCAAAAACCTCATAGTTCTTTTGACCTTCATATGGAAGCAAAATGTCAAATAGAATTTGGGATAAAGAGAGGACTGAGTGGATTACAGATAAAGATAAATTTGTACTCAAGGAATATATATTGTCTCTGTACCCATTTTTATCCTCTCACTTTCTACCTTCGCCTCTTTAGGTACAACCCCTTTTCTGTGCTCTTGTTTCTCTTGAAGGATTGGAACATAATAGCAAGTTGAGTTGCCATAGGCAGCTTTGCTGTAAAAGACTAGCACACTCTCTCCCATTATAGTATTTTTCCTTGCTCTTGTTAAAAGACTCCCACACTGCTATCTGCTGCTGAAATTGATTCTAAAATAGCTATTTGAAAAAAATGACCCTCCCTTAGGCCATGACAGGTCTGTCATGGTGTCTTTGTCTTCACTCTGTTTTTGAAAAGTCTACAGTTTTTTTGTGGGAAACTTTGTTTTGTGAAAACGTACCACTGACAACTACCAGTAGGATTCAGTATGACTTTAGTCATTGCAGATTTACATTGGTTGACTTATGGTACACTTCATTTATTTAGCCTAAGCATTTAAAATTTTTGCTTTTTAAAAATTATATGTATTTCTGTGAACCATTGAAGAGTAAATTACATGCATGATAACTCTTTAATTCCTCATACTTCAGTGTTCATTTCCAGAAAATATAATCTCTTATTCTTTTATGTAACTGCAGTAGTTACCAAATTAGAATATTAATACTGATACCATACTACTTTTCAAAACTATAGGCGTTATTAAAATACTGTCACTTTTTTTTCCAGTAATGTCCTTTATAGCTAAAGGAAAAGAACTGTGTAATTTTTGGAAACATTATTATTTTTTCTGAGTTTTTCCTACTGCCTCTCCTACCCTTCATTATTGAAAACAGTGTATTTTTGGTGATATTTACTTTAAAGATAGTGCCAGTCGTATTCATCTATATCATTATCTTTTCCCCCCATTTGTATAGGCAATCTATAGAATCATGCATGTAACCTTAAAAGATTTCTCTCTTAAAGTTTGAACCTTTCTTTAGGTGTAGAACAAATTACATTCCATGTAAATTTATGCTTCTTGTATAAAAATTAGAGAGGCAGGTACACTGACTCCAAATAAAACAAAATGTTGCTGATTATAATGTGGAGTTAAAATGTATTGTAATATGAGCATGTAAATCTTGTAATCTTAATTGTTGCTTCCTTTCATACTTCTAAATATGAATTTAATTTAGGCTTAATTAATAGATATTTTTAGTTACTTAATTAAAGGATACATTTAGTAGTACACCAAGCAAGCCTTTCATTTGAACACATATGTATATTTATTTATTTAAAAACAGATGTCATTGTCAGATAAGATACTGTAATTACATTGAAAATACCTAGTAAAAATCTTAAAATGAGATATAAAATTAGAGATATCAAATGTTATATTTTAATAAACATATTTTCAATAACTGCACCTTAGAAATGTATTTTCAAGGAATTTACTGATAGTCTTGATGTTTTTCCAAATCGTGGTTTAAAAATGTCTGGTTTATTGCTTTTTTTTTTTTTTTTGCGGTACGCGGGCCTCTCACCTTTGTGGCCTCTCCCGTTGCGGGGCTCAGTGGCCCAGCCGCTCCGCGCCATGTGGGATCCTCCCGGACCGGGGAACGAACCCGTGTCCCCTGCATCGACAGGCGGACTCTCAACCACTGCGCCACCAGGGAAGCCCTGGTTTATTGCTTTTTTAACACTGATAAAAATGTTTCATTGCATACATTCTTAACACTGCTACTTTTCATTTGATAAGCATCAAAAAAACATTAAAAGTGTTATCATCATGCATCTGTGTACTTTTAGTCCTTTTGACTGATGGTTTTATTTAAATAATGTTGTGACAAACCGGTAATGCCGGTTCTTAATCCTTTTAGCACCAGATTGTGCATTTCTACTTTCAGGCCCCATTGACTTGAAATGTAGTGTGTGATTACATCTAAGTTCTTCAGATAAAGCTCAGTTAAAGGGTAAGACAGAAGTATGAACAGAGTTATTATTTTCCTTTAGAGTTTTAAACTGTGGTAGAGACTGTAATTCTGGGAATAAGAAATTGTAAACAGCTTTCTTCTTTTGAAAGGTATCTATAAATTTACTTAAATGACCTACTCTTGTTTTTTGATACAAAGAATACTGTGTAATATGAATAGGACAAATGAGCAGGTAGAGTGCATAATTGTAACACATGATTATATGTGAAAATATTTTCTTCATTTAAGTCTCAGATTTTGAAGGACTGGCAGTAACTTAGTACAATGGGTGCACAGGAAAGCACCAATAAAGTCAGTTCTCAAAAATGATACCTTCTTTTTTTTTTTCACTTTATTCTTATTACTTTTATTGAAGTATAGTTGATTTACAATATTAGTTTCAGGTATATAACATAGTGATTCAATATTTTTAGTCTGAGTCTGTTTCTGTTTTGTAATATACATTTCTTTGTTTTATTTTTTAGATTCTGTATAAAGTGATAACATAGAGAATTTGTCCCTCTCTGTCTTGCTTATTTCACTAAGAGTCTCTAGGTCCATCCATGTTGTTACAAATAGCAGAATTTCATTCGTTTTTATGGCTGAGTATCAAAACGATACACTGTAATAGTTTTGTTGAAGAAATTAAAACCTAACTTCTCTAAATCTAGATCTTCATCATGCTTGTTGTTACTCCATCATGCCTTCCTCTTCTGATCTTATTCTGACTCATTATGCTACACAACCCAATATCTGCAAAGATACACACACGTGTGTGTGCACAGCACAGTAGTGGGACAAGGAACTTATGTGAAAAAAGGGAATATGAAAAAGGAGGAAGAAGATAAACAATGGAGGCAAAGCCCAAGTCCTCAACATGTGAACAAAAGAATAAAATAAAGAATAAAGGGCTTCCCTGGTGGCGTAGTGGTTGAGAGTCCACCTGCCGATGCAGGGGACACGGGTTCGTGCCCCGGTCCGGGAAGATCCCACATGCCGCGGAGCTGCTGGGCCCGTGAGCCATGGCTGCTGAGCCTGCGCGTCCGGAGCCTGTGCTCCGCAATGGGAGAGGCCACAACAGTGAGAGGCCCGCGTATCGCAAAAAAAAAAAAAAGAATAAAGAAGGAATGGAAATATGAAAATGAAGGGTTGGATAATGACTGAATATTAGTAAGTAAATGAGCATTAAGGAAGGAACAAAATGCAGTAACTGAAAACAAAATAAAGAGGAGAAATAACCCTCGTATGTAAAAAATGAAACAAAAATACAAGCTCATAAACTATTATATACAGGATGGATAAACAACAAGATCCTACTGTATTATAGCACAGGGAACTATATTCAATATCCTGTGATAAATCATAATGGAAAACAATACAAAAAAGAATGTCTATATGTGTATAACTGAGTCACTTTGCTGTGCAGCAGAGATTGGCACAATACTGTAAATCAACTATTTCAATAAAAAATAAAATTAAAGAAAAAAAAAAACAACAAAAAAACCCCCTAAAACCCCCCACAATGCAAGCACAAAAATATATAAGGAGTTAGAAAATAATGAAAGGGAGAATGACTGGTCTTGAAACTACCATGCTCACACTAATGGTAATTGCTTTTTCTGAATTTTTATTTCCTAAACCTCATTTCACTCAACCTATGTGTAGTTAGCATAAATCTGAGTATTACTGAATTGAGAAATCTAGAACAGTATTAAACATCTTTATATGTGGTCTAGAGTTAATTATATAGGGAAATCTTTGTCCTGTATAATTTTCTGCTTCATTTTAAGTTCTCTCCATGTTAAAAATTTTCTTTAAGCAATTGTTATCATTTTACTCAAATGAAATTCCTGGAAGCAGACTGGCTGAGTCAAGTTCTCTCTTTTTATAAAATTTGTGATTAGTTCCTACAAATAACACATTGTTTAAATTTAAAGAATTCAAAGACAAATATGTTACTGATCCTGTTTCATAATACTATTTTTGTATCAAAACAAGAAAGGTGTTTATTAATTTTTCCCCATGAGGATTCTTTATTAATTTTTCCCCATGAGAATAGATCTCTATTTTTGTCTATCTATATCATTTAATGGTAATAATAGCAGGCTGGATGCCATGGATTAGCCACATTTTGGGACAGTTTTATATAATCTGCATCCTCAGAAATTCAGTAGTGTTTTTTTTTTGCAGAATGCATCTGGTACCAGACATGCATACAAACAAAACTCTCAGGATATTTGATGAAACAGCACAATTGAATTCATAATTGAATTTAGTACCTGAATTCATAATTAGAGATATATCTAATCGCCAAACTAGAAGAAATGATCTGAAGAACATTGTCTTTCATATGTAATGGTCCATTCAGGGGGAAAAAAAAAGAGTGTTGGCCAACTGAGTAAACATGGATCAGAATAAAAATATCTGGATATTCATTCTTATGAAATTTTTATGTTAAAATCTGGTGATCTGATGAAATGCCTTGCTGGTTAGATACACTTCTACAATTAGTGTTGGTCATTTTGAATAAGACCAATTTGAGTTTATCAGCTTCAGTCACGATGTTTTAAAAAATTAAGAAGCCAAGGCACAAAAGGTGATTTGGTTTGTCCACAGTTACTCAGTGAGCCAGTGGAAATACTGCTGATCTCTTTTACAGTATCTGCTATGTTTTGTGTAACACCTGAATGCCTAATTATTCAACTTTAATATTCGTTTTAATGAAGACCACCAGAACATTATTTGTAGTAATATAGATAACCATCTGCAGTTTCACATTTTTTATAATGTTACGATTTCTCAATTATTTTCATTCAGTATTATCTACACTTACCTTAGCCAAAAAGTGAAGAAATGGTTATTGTCACTGATTTTATTTGAGGATTGTCCTTTACTGATCGTTAGTTGCACACCATGATTTTAGCAAATAATCTACTGATCAGTGTAGGGTTGATTAATTCCAAGAATTAGTATTATCCATTATACATAAATTCTAGAAAACTTTTTTCACAGAGGCCAAACTTCCTGATTTTGTCCTAGATACCGCAGTATGGCTGTTTTTGGGCTTTGTGGTTCACTGATTACAATGTGCATAAAGCTCCCTACTATATTTTAACTGGAAGAGTATAAATACTTTGATCCAGGGCTAATAAACAACCTCTTATAAAACTGAAGATAGTTATAGACAAAGCCTGATTAAACAAATTTTCAAATCTCTACACTGAATAAGTTTTTTTATTATTAAAATTTATTCAGTTTCTCTGAATTTCGACTTGAAAGAATTATTACTGTTTTCTATAATTATATGTACTCTCAATAAACATTTATTTTGACTTGATATAATTACCATTTGCAATCCTTAATTGAAATAAATTTGTTTATGTAAATCAGTGTAGTTTTTCCCACATAATTTCCTTTTAATAGCCATGTTATTTTATAAAATTTATTTTCCTCTTAAAATATTATTTTGCTATTTTGCATTTGTCTATTATTGCTTTTAGACTTCTTCGCAATAGTTTATTTTTCAGTTGTTTATTCTTAGTATTTGGTGGTAATGAAAAGTAATCTATACTTCTATCAATGATATATTTTGATGGTATTAACAAAATCACTAACATTTGTTAAAATTAAAAAGTGATTTCAAGTTCTAAGTCAAATGAACATTGCCAATGGTAATATATTATTTAAAATATAGTGTTTATTCTCATAATTATTTACAAATTAGCTTGAATGTCCACATATTTTGCTGGTATACTTACTAATAACAGGGATTCTTTTTACAACAACAAAAAATTAATATTGTGTTTTTTGAGAAGTCATAAAAGATAGGGAAATGGCATGATCTCTGCCCTGTGGAGCTCACAAACTAGTAGAGAGGACAGCTGTTGAATTCATCCATGTAGTCAATATTATGAAGAAATGCAGATATATAATAGAATAGTAGTTTATAGCTCTTTAAAGAAGGTGTTCAAATATATTGACTTATGATCTGGCAAAAGTCTACACTACTTAATAGCTATTATTATCATCTTTTTACTAATCAGGAAAGTAAAAATTAGCTAAAATGATTTGTGCGGGATATACAGAATATTAACTAGGCAGAACCAATGCTTAAACCAGGACTTCAAACTCAAAATCTTCAATCTTGCCAATAGCAAGCTCTCTTGCCTCTGATATTTATTCTGTGTAGTTTGCCTGGGACTAGAAGTACGTCTCAGAGTTAGAACAGCATTATATCTACAAGATATGGGGTACAGTTGTAATAAGATATTTACATTTACTGAGTATATATTACGTGCCATATTTTAGATATATTACTTCCATTCCTTACAACACTCTAAACCCTTAGACTTTGATGGAATTATTCCCATTTTATAGGTAAGAATACTGAAGTTTAGTAACTAATAAGTATTAGTTACTATTTGCAAACTGAAGTCTGGTTCTGAAGTTCAAACTCTTTCACTTTTTTGAATATTTGTACTTAGGGAAAACTGTATTTTATAAAATTCACATGTACTTGGTATCTCAGAAACCATATTTTTTTAAATATGCAATATACTCTAAGGTTTCTTAAGCTTATGCAATTTTTAATGAAACAAAAGAATTAGATATGATAAATATTTTGGTTTCACTTATTAAAGTCATACTGATTTTTAAAAATGATTCCTTAAGTGGCTTGACATCTTGTCTAAAATGTTCAGACTCATTATTGGTGAAGTATTCCAGGAACTTTTTTTTTTTTAACATCTTTATTGGAGTATAATTGCTTTACAATGGTATGTTAGTCTCTGCTGTATAACAAAGTGAAACAGCTATACATATACATGTATCGCCATATCTCCTTCCTCTTGCGTCTCCCTCCCACCCTCCCTATCCCACCCCTCTAGGTGGTCACAAAGCACCGAGCTGATCCCCTATGTGGCTGCTTCCTGCTAGCTATCTATTTTACATTTGGTTGTGTATATTTGTCCATGCCACTCTCTCACTTCTTCCCAGCTTACCCTTCCCCCTCCCTGTGTCCTTAAGTCCATTCTCTATGTCTGCATCTTTATTCCTGTCCTGAATCCAGGAACATTTTAAACTTAGCATTATTTTATCCAAGAAGACAAAGACATTTACTTCAGTAATAAGGTATTATTTTATTTGATACTGGAGAAATAGAAGTAAACTGCTAAAGGAATAATAAAGAGCTTGTACTGTATTATGTTTTTAAGAAAACTGAGACCCATAATGTCTTCCATGTCATACTTGCCAAAGATATTTGATAAATGCAGTGAAACAAACATTTATTAATTTTTTTGGTGTGTGTCAATATCTGCGTTAAAGTGCTTTTGTATACATGCCTTAATGATTTTATTTAATTAATAATATGCCTTTCATTATCATAATTACACACAATCATTTACAGCTAGTAATTTTTAAGCTTCTGCCATGGGAGAGCCAGTGCATTAGGAGATTTAACATATACAGTGACTTAACCTCAGGGGTTAGAACCTAATTATGGAGATAAGATATATACATAAAACAGCAGAGATAACATGTAAATGCCAAAAGAAGAGTATAAGCAGTAATTGTTACAGATGTTCATGGCAAGAAAATAATTGTTATGAAATGATTATAACACATTATTGTTTATTATAATCTAGCAGATGTCAGGAGCCAAAAGACAGTTCTGCAGAGCAGAAAAGGTAAGAAAATGTCCAGCACATCAGGTGCCTCCAGTTGTGGATGAATTCTAAAGAATGAACTTAAATGCAGTAGTGTTGACCTATCAAAAATTTAAATAAAATGATTTTATTCTTTAATTTGTTTTCCTAAAGCATGGGCAAACCATTCATTAATAGTAGAACAAACTGTTACCCATTTTTTTAGTTATCTGAAGTAGGATAAAAATCAAACATTAGTCAATTAGAATGAATCACATGGTAATATAAAGGTTGAAAAATAAAACGTTTTTTATTTCTTGCATTGCAAGTAGTCCAAAACCAACATTAGACATAATTATGAAAAATTGAATCTCTTTAAAATAACTATGTAAAACATAAAATTTAGAGCAATATAATTATGATAGATAATATGAGAAGGATCAATTATTTTACAAATACTTTCTGTAAATTACTATAGGTTCTTATAAGCTAAAATATTGTTAAAATTTTTTATGTCTTATAAAAGTCACAAGTTCTCAGCAATAGCTCTCTCATGAACTATAGCGAAAGGAGGAACAAAAGAGTTCACTAAAAGGATGATTAAAATTCGTGTGTGTATGTGTGTGTGTGTGTATGTGTGTGTTTATACATCTTCAGGTTCTCCATACAGAAGAAATAATGAGGAGCTTAGGCTGTTAGCAAGCCTAGCATTGACTTCAGTCAAGAATAGTTGAATAATAATAGTTAGGAGTTTAATATATTGTTTACTATTGGAAAACTCAAGATCAAGAGTATGGAAAAATAAATTTTTTATATCACCTGTCTATATGGAATAAACTGAGAATGAAAGGAAGTGCTACCCATCATAGGGTAGAGTGATGAGGGTAAAGTTGCAACAGACAAGTGGCATGGAAATCCATGGGGCAATAACAGGAGGAGAGGACAAAAGAAGCATGAAAATATAGCTCATGTGAAAAAGACAAACTGTCACAAGAGCAACCTTAGACTAACATGTTCTTTTTGAACATGACAGAAGGAGCAAGGCTAATTAAGAGAACATATCAGTAACTGTGATGAACCATATGAAAGGGATTTTGATTTCTTCCACATATGTGGTTGAGGGATACTGGTAATCATTATCATTACTGTGCCTGCCTCAAGCTGATGTGGCCTGGTGAAATGGGAATTTCACCCAGAAATCATGTATCCATGTAGCTGCTTCAGAATGTAGGTGATGCATTTAAATGTAACTAATGCTCTATAAATATCTCCTTTAGGGAATTTTTCTTACAGATATGCTGGCATATATATGTACGAACATTCTTTTGGAGCAGTGTTTGAAATGGCAAAAATTTGGATGTACCTAAAAGGTTAAATAAGAATGGAATAATATGCAGATGTTAAGAAGATGAAAAATCTCTATGTACTGATATGGACATAGTTCCAAGAAACACTTTAACATGAAAGCAAGATGCAGGAGAGCACAGTATGCATCATGTACACTCTTTGAAGTGTGAGATGAAAATGTCCTATATTTGTGTTTCTTTGTACATGCATGAAAACCGGAATTATGCTTAAGGAACTCAGAATACTAATCATTCTTGGGAGAGACAGGAATAGGCATTAGGCAGATGAGTGAGAATGATAGAAGAGAGACTAGAAATTCATGATTATATAACTTTTTAGTGTTCTCTAGATTTTCAATTATATTTTTCAGAAGTGAAATTAAAAGAAATATACTCCATCTAACAAGCATGTTACTAACTAGCAGTGAGACTGAGCTGCCTCACAACTTTAAAAGTGATGTAACTACTTGAATATAGTAAAAGGATTAGATATTCTCATAAAGTCCATTACAATTGGAATATCTATTATTTTTTAAAGTGATTCTCTGTTCATTTTTATTGTTGACATTTAAAACTAGAGTTACATCTGGTTTAGTCAGAGACGGAACTATTGCTCATCCATTTTCTTTGAGCTATCCACATTTTACTTTCATGAGAAGAGACATAGTATCAATAAGCAAACATGCAGATATCAGAAAGGACTCTTGGGATATGTCATTAAAAAGTTACTGATTTAGTGCAACTTTCTACATCCTATATAGCACAGATTTCACTTTCAACAGTTTCAAAATAATAAACCTGAGGACAGGTTGCTGTCTTCAGAATTGTGAACTGAGCCATGGTTGTGTTTGTGCCCTCTTGAGTGCTTTCACCCTTCTCATGTTGAACCCATAAGCCGAGACCCCTCAAGCTATTCTCATCTTCCCCCAAACCTATTCATAATTGCAAGCTTTCTATCCCACTAACAACTGTTGAGCCTTCTATCCCATGAAACATTCTTTTTGTTGTCTTTTCAAATGGCAGTCATATCGAAAAGATGACTTTTGGCCAAATCCAACATTTAGTGTTAAATATATTAAATTGTATTCTTGTTCTCCGACAAAGAAATTTTTTGTAATCTGTTAATTGAGTTGAGATGCTTTATAAAGATATAAAATTAAGGCATTTTTAGTTATACATTGTATAATTATAATGTAACTTTTTTGGGTAGAATACTAGTAGCAACTAATTAGGTATATATGTGGAGTGTGTGTGTGTGTGTGTGGTGTATGCGTGTGTATAATTATATAATATTTCAGTTAGGCAAAACATATTTAATTATTTCAGAGCTGGAAAAGTTCTTAAAGATAAGTCTCAACTCTTCATATCACAGCTGTGGAAACTGAAACTCGAATAAATACATAGTCACAGATGTACTTACTATAAGTATTGCAACTAGAAACTGTTGTCTCATTTACATCTTTAAATAACATCTTTATTGAGATATAATTCACATACCATAAAATTCACCCTTTTTAAAGGCTCAGTGTTTACAAGATTGTGCACTCATCATCACTGTCTAATTTTAGATCATTTTTACAACTCCAAAAAGAAAATCCATACCCATTATCCATTACTTCCCATTCACCCCTCCCTTCAGTCTCTGGTCACCATTAATCTACTTTTTGTCTTCATGGATTTGCTTTTTCTGGACATTTCATGTTAATAGAATCATAGGATATGTGGCCTTTTGTGACTGGTTTCTTTCATTTAGTAAAATTTTTTCAAGGTTCATCCACATTGTCACATTACTTTTTTTTTTTTGCGGTACGCGGGCCTCTCACTGCTGTGGCCTCTCCCGTTGCGGAGCACAGGCTCCGGACGTGCAGGCTCAGCGGCCAATGGCTCACGGGCCCAGCCGCTCTGCAGCATGTGGGATCTTCCTGGACCGGGGCACGAACCCGTGTCCCCTGCATCGGCAGGCGGACTCCCAAACACTGCGCCACCAGGGAAGCCCTGTCACATTACTTTTTTATTGCCAAATAATATTGCATTATAAGGACATACCTCTTGTGTTGATACATTCATCGGCTGATGGGCATTTAGGTTGTTTCTCCCTTTGGGGCTATTATGAAAAATGCTGCTATAAATATTTGTGTATAAGCTTTTGCGTGGATTTATGTTTTCAGTTTTCTTGAGTTGTACATAAGAATTGAATCACTGGGTATTGTAATAACTCTGTTTTACATTTTGAGGAAGTGACAAACTGTTTTCCAAAATGGCTGGATGCTTTTACATTCCCACCACCAATGCATGAAGGCTCCAATTTCTCCACATCCTTACAAACACTTGTTGTTGCCTGCCTTTTTTTTTTTTTCTTTTTTTAATTAACCCTTCTTGTGTGTGTGAAGTGGTATCTCATTGAAGTTCTGATTTGTCTTTCCCTAAAGACTCATGATGCTGAGTATCTTTTCATGTACTCATTGACCACTTGTATATCTTCCTGGGAGAAATTTATATTGAAATTCTTTGCCCATTTTTAATTAGATTATTTGACTTTTTATTGTTAAATTGTAAGTGTTCTTTGTATATTCTCAGTACAAGTTCTTAATCATATATATGATTAGCAGAAATTTTCTCCCATTTTGTAGGCTGTCTTCCACTTTCTTGGTGGTGTCCTTTGATACACAGAAGTTTAAAATTTTTATGAAGTACAACTTATCTCTTTTTACTTTTGTCATTGTGCTTTTGTTGTCATCTAAGAAAACATTTGCCTAATCCAAGGTCACAAAGACTACTCTAGTGTTTTATTCTAGGAGTTCATATACATTTTTAACAATTCTTTCCCCAGAGGAATTGATTACATGCAATTTGGTTTTAAGTTAAAAAATAAGCAAACAAAGAAATATAATAGGAAGGATATATTACATGTAATTTATATAGTAATTTTGCCTTCATTTATTCAACAAATATTTTTTGAATACACGCAGTGAAGCCAGCATGGTATTAGGAACTGGGTGTTTCTATATAATGACATTTAATTTTATAACCAATTTCTTATGGTAGTTATTATATATTAATTTTTTCCAAAAGGAAATAGAGGTAAGTAACTTTCCCTAAGTCACTGTGTTGATAAGGGGTGGGGCTAGAGTTAAAACAAGCAGTCTGATTTTAGAGCCTGCTGTAAACAAGCCAAATAACATAGTGGTTAAGAACACAAATTCCAGAGCCAGGGAATTGCCTGGGTTTCCCCCAAACTTCCCAGCAATTGGACTTTGGGTTAGTTAATTAACTTCTTTCTATTCCTCTTTTGCAAAATGCAAATAATGATAATAGAACTGTTATGAGAATAAAACGAGTTCTTGTATTTAAAGTACTTAAAACTGTGTCTGGTACATTTTTAATGCCTACATAATGTCAGTTATATTTGTTTATACAATTACTTATAAATGATCACTGTTCTTATGGAACTGACATTTCTATTAGAGGACACAGACATTGAACTAATAACCATATATGCAATTATAAATTTTGATAAGTGTTACATATAGAGAAGCAAAAGAGTAAAATTTTAAAAAAATTATAAAAGAGATTAGGTAGTTCAGTGTACTCAAGTAGTTCTTTCTTCCTTCTGTGCTACTGAGGATAAGGTCTTTTTGACTTGGTGTCTCAGATGTCTGTACAATAGTTCCTGTTGTAATATGTGTAGAGTTTCAGCACAGCAATGTATAGGAGAAACATTTTGATAAGGATAAAAATGCCCCTGAGTCTCAACTAAAAAGTAGGTCAGGGCTTCCCTGGTGGCGCAGTGGTTGAGAATCCGCCTGCCGATGCAGGGGACACGGGTTCATGCTCCGGTGCGGGAAGATCCCACATGCCGCGGAGCGTCTGGGCCCGTGAGCCATTGGCCACTGAGCCTGCGCATCCGGAGCCTGTGCTCCTCAATGGGAGAGGCCACAACAGTGAGAGGACCGCGTACCGCAAAAAAAAAAAAAAAAAAGTAGGTCATAGCCTATATTCAGATATACAAAAAATTTCAGTCTATGAAAATGTTTTATGAGGTCATATTCACTAAATTTAGTATAGTTACTTCGAGCTCTTTTTAGAACGGGGGGTATAAAGTATACACCATATAAAAATAATTTCAAGATAATAAAAACCCATTTATTCTTGTAAATTTCAGGCCTTTTGTCTTAGAAATGCTCAAAAGTCAAACAAGTCGCCGTCATTGTAATGTTGCTATCAAACACCCAGTGACATAAGCATAATGATTAGATTTTGAAAAATGTGCACAAGAATCCTGGCCTAGGAACAAAAGACAGGAGAGTATTATATACAAATGATGGGAACATTTTGCCTAGGGAAGGACCTAGAGCTTTCTTTCCTCAAATGTAAGGAGGTCGTCTGGTCTCCTTTATCCTACCAAATTGTCCCACATGTAAACTTTCTATCTGAGAAACAAATGATGTCAATACTAGTCTTTCTTAATTAAGGAGTTTTTCATGTAAATTATTAAAAGTAGTATAGATTAGCATCCACAAAATTTTCATATCATATATAATACATTGTTTTGAAATCTGTATTTTCTTTAATTAAAAAAAAAATAGCACAACCATTTTCTCCCTTTTCACAGCCAAGCGCTCACTGACCTGCTGTTAATTCTGGCATTAGAAACTTGATGGCTAGAAAACGTGTTGGCAATTTGGAAAGAAATATCATAAACAAATGAGACAGAGAGCTGGGCAAAGCCATGGACTTCATAATTCACCTGAGCAAGATTTCTTTAACCCCAGAAACATTTCTACAAGTTAACAAAAGTAGGGCCAGGGAAGTGTGTGTGGGGGGGTGTGTGTGTGTAGAAAGGGGAATATACAGTGAACATGACTAATGACTCCTTAAGTGGATTGTACTTGCTATATACACTTGAAGATAAACAAAGCCTGAATAAAGTGCAGACCAGTTGCTGAGTACCACCCAACATATAAATAGGTAGAGAAAATTAAGAATTTCCTGCAATGAGGGTTGGAAGTTTCTTCAAATAAATTTAATTTTTTTCTCCCTTGTGTATCATTTAGAGCAGTGGTCCCCAACCTTTTTGACACCAGGGACCGGTTTCGTGGAAGACAGTTTTTTCCGCAGGGTGGGAGCGGGGGAGTGGTTCAAGCCCTAATGTGAGCGATGGGGGGATGAAGCTTCGCTCAAATCTTTGATCGCTTGCCCACTGCTCACCTCCTGTTGTGCTGGAGGGGGGAAATTGGGGACCCCAGATTTAGGGGGTATTCTTCTCTTTCCCTGCTCCCTCCCCAGTCCTTCCACCACTACACACGCCTGAGAGTTAGCCAGTTGTTGGGTGAAGAACAGTTATCACTATCAGATTGGCAGTACACTGGCCAAGTTTTGGCTAGAGAAAAAGGACTTTGAGATTAATGGCTAGGGCATAAAGCATAGAAACACAGAAAATTACTTATGAAACCCTAGGTTTAGCTTCAGATGTAACCTCTTTACCTTCTCTGTCCCCATATTCTAATGAGGTGGGAAAGTTGGATCTCTCCATGAGGTCCATCACTACGCCCCTTACCACTCATTACTCACTCTAATGTGGTCTCTATTATGCCTTGCTAACTTAACCTTGAGGAATGAGGAGGCGATGGAAACAGTACAAATGAACGATCAGAAAAAATGTCGGGGGATAGGGAGAGGGACAGATAATTCATAGGTTCAATTTTTAAAGTTAGCTTGGGAAGTCTGCAGGGCTGAGCAAGCCATTGCTCATTCTGGGGGAACAGAGAGGCTTTTTCTGTGAAGGGGATTGATCCTGGGTAGTTATAACTAGAACTGCACATTCTTAAAAACTGCGGTTGAAGGAGGGGGACATCTAATGGCATCTCAATCATCCCTGCCCACTAGGATTTGCAGTTAGGTAGATGCCACTGCTAAAGCAGAAAGTGCCACACCCATGGGGGACCACCTTTCAGGAATGGTCAGGGATTGTGTTCCTTGTTTATATCTGTTATTTCTTTTTTCACCACTTTGAACGTATGTTTTCAATAAGGAAACAGGTTCAGTTTTCCTAATCTTTAAGCTTACTACACTGGCTTCATGGCAAAACTGATGCAGTATTACCTTCATGTATTCTATTTTGCTAATAACGGTTTTTGTCATTATTTAAAATTTCTCTATAATGCTTGATCCTGCTTATACGTTTTACATTCAAATATGTTTTACCTTTTTGGTGCTTTATTTCTTATTCTTAATCCTCTATCTCCTAAGTGTAGAAAATTCCCAATTTTAAATCTCCTGGCGTTTAGTTTTTTTATATTCTTCTTGACAACCTTTGTGATTTTAATATATCACAATTTCTTTTAGGATATTATGTCTTTTCCCTGATTCTCATCTATTTTATTTATCAGTGTCTGTATCTTTTAGGTTTTTATGTCTCTTATTTGTCTCTAATTATTTCTTTTTGAACTTTATTTTGTTTTTATGCCATTTCTTCTCACTATGTTTCTTTATTTGAAATTTTTTCTCTTCAATTCTTCTTGTATTTTTCTTTATTATATGGTTACTATGCAAAAGAAGTATGCCATAGGAGCAGTGGCATGGAGAGAGAGAGAGAGAATGCCTTCTTTCCTCTATCTGTCACAGAATTGACTTTCCAGGTTCACTTACTATATTTCCCATCCTTTTAAGGAGGCTTCTCCAAAGAAGCCACAAAGATTCTAGAGACCTGCAGATTAACTCTAGAGAGCTCTATAGTATATTCTATGTGGGTAGCATTTACAGGCATACCTTGGAGATATTTCTGGTTCAGTTTGAGACCACCACAATAAAGTGAACATTGCAATAAAGCGAGTCAAATTTTTTCTGGTTTGCAAATGCATATAAAAGTTATGTCTATATTATATTGTACTCTGTGTTAGAGTGTGCAATAGCATTGTGTCTAAAAAAGCAATGTTCGTACCTTACTCAAAAAATCTTTATCGCTGAAACATGGTAACCATTATCTGAGCCTTCAGCCAGCAAGTCATAATTTTTTGCTGGTGGAGGCTCTTGCCTCTATGTTGATGTCTGCTAATTTATCAGGGTGGTGGTTGCTTGAATGTTGGGGTTATTGTGGCAGTTTCTTAAAATAAAACAAGAATGAAGTTTGCCTCATTGATGACCCTTACTTAAACTGTTTCTCTGTAGCATGCAATGCTGTTTTATAGCATTTTACCTACAGTAGAATTTATTTGGAAATTGGAGTCAATCCTCTCAAACCTTGTCACTGCTTTATCAACTAAGTTTATGTAATATTCTAAAGCCTTTGTTGTTATTTCAACAATCTTTGCAGTTTCTTAGCCAGAAGCAGATTCCATCTCTGGAAAGCACTTTCTTTGCTCATCCAGAAGAAGCAACTCCTTGTCCCTTAAAGGTTTATCATGATATTGCAACAATTCAGTCACATCTTCAGGCTCCACTTCTAACTCTAGTTCTCTTACTATGTCCGCCACACCTCCAGCTCCTTCCTCCAATGAAATCTTGAACCCCTCCAGTCATCCATGAGGGTTGGAATCAACTTTCAGACTCCAAAAATACTGATGTTTTGACCTTTTCCCATGAATCGTGAATGTTCTTAATGGCATCTAGAATGGTGAATCCTTTCCAGAAGGTTTTCAATTGACTGTGCCTGGGTCCATCAGAGGAACCACTATCTATGGTAGCTTTAGCCTTATGAAATGTATTTCTTGAATAATAAGATTTGAAAGTCAAAAGGACTTCTTGACCCATGGGCTGCAGAATGGATGTTGTATTAGCAGGCGTGAAGACAACATGAATATTGTTGCATATTTCCATCAGAGCTCTTGGGTGACAGGCGCATTGCCAATGAACAGTTAGTTTGAAAGAGATGTTTTTTTTTGAGCAGTAGGTCTCAACAGTGGGCTTAAAATATTCAGTAAGTCGTGTTGTAGACAGTCCAGGATTTATTGTTCCATTTATGGAGCGCAAGCAGAGTAGATTTAGCATAATTCTTAAGGCCGTAGGATTTTCAGAATGATAAACTAGCATTGGTTTCAACTTAGAGTCACCAGCTTAATTAGCTCCTAACAAGAGAGTCAGCCTGTCCTTTGAAGCTTTGAGGCTTGGCCTTGACTTCTCCTCTCTGCTGTGGAAGTCCTAGATGGTGTCTCCTTCCAATAGAAGGCTGTCTTGTCTACATTGAAAATCTGTTTAATTTAGCCACCTTTATTAATTATTTTAGCTAGATCCTCTGGATAACTTGCTGTAGCTTCTGCTTTAGCAATTGCTGCTTCACCTAACATTTTTATGTTATGGAGACGGTTTCTTTCTTTAAACCTCATGAACCAACCTCTGCTGGCTTCAGACATTTCTTCTGCAGCTTCCTCACCTCTCTCAGCCTTCATGGAATTGAAGAGAGTTAGGACCTTGTTCTGGACTAGGCTTTGGCTTAAGGGAATGTTGTGGCTGGTTTGATCTTCTGTCCAGACTGCGAAAACTTTCTCCATATCAGCAGTAAGGCTGTTTTGCTTTTCTATCATTTGTGTGTTCACTGGAGTAGCACTTTTAATTTCCTTCAAGAACTTTTCCTTTGCATTCAAGCCTTGACTAACTGGCTCAAGATGCCAGCTTTTCGCCTGTCTTGGCTTTCGACATGCTTTCTCACTAAGCTTAATCATTACTAACTTTTGGTTTAAAATGAGAGACATGTGACTCTTCCTTTTACTTGAACACTTAGATGCCATTATAGGCTTATTAATTGACCTAATTTCAATATTGTATCTCAGGGAATAGGGAGACCCAAGGAAGGGAGAGAGGCAGGGAAATGGCCAGCCAGTGGAGTAGTCAGAACACATACAACATTTATTGATTAAGTTCATCATCTTGTATGGGCATGGTTCATGGCACCCCCAAGCAATTATATAGTAACATCAGAAGTCATTGACCAAAGATTGCCATGACAAATATTGATATAATAATAATGAAAAAGTTAGAAACGTTGCAAGAATTAGCAAAATGTAACACAGAGACGCCAAGTAAGCAAATGATGTTGGAAAATGATACCAACAGACTTGCTCTATGCAGGATTGCCCCAAACCTTTAATTTGTAAAAAACGCAGTATCTGCAAACCACAATAAAACAAAGCATAATAAAATGAGGTATATCTGTATAGATATTTGTTGCTTTCTGGTACATTATGTCACTCAACGTAAAATTCATGGTGTTTCAGACAGTGTTACTTTTGTAGGTGAATTTACAAGTCACCATTTCAGATAGTTTTTTCTCAAAATTGGGACTAGAGAACATTCTGGAACTTGAATTTTTAACAGATATGAGCTTCTGGTATAACAAAACATCAATAATATGTAAAAATGGAACCTAAAGCTCAACATAAATGAAAAATGCACATAATAAACATATTGTATATCTGTCTGTGTTATATGATAAATGAAATTGATCCAATAATTTATTTAAGTGAATATGAAACTCCTTCCTCCATATTCAGATTCGGCACCATGACAGAGATTCTGAGGAGAAGGCACGAGGTATAATTGGCATACTTAGAATTTGTTCAAGGAGGTGTGCCCTGATCACAACCAGTGCTGGTCTTTTTCTTTGTTAATTTGGTGAAATGTTTGCTGCATCACTTTGCCCTTGGGTATTACACTGGCTTTTCTCTGCGATCAACATTCCTTATAAAGAGAGAAGTAGGCTATTGTTATAATGATGTGCTCTGGGTGTGGCCACTCTAGTTCATTAGACTCCTGGGATTTGTTTTACAAGAAAATGTAAATGTTATATCCAAACCCAATGTAGACCTTTAGCCTGTTTCTAGGCTGTGCTAATTGTGGCTGTATTCTTCACCATGCTGATAAACTTTAGGTGTTACAGCAGTTCCCACCTGACTTTCTGGGAACCATCTTTTCTTCTGCCCTTAAAAACTCTTCAACTCCATGTCTTTGTGTAGGGGCTGGGCTTCTATTTGAGCATCTATACTCGGTAGGCTTCTTCCCTTCACAATGAGGTTTAGTATTGTACTACATTTATGGACTGTTAGAGCAGTACATATAACTGTGATACAAGTTAGCTACTCTTGTTAGAGACCATATTTTGAAGTTAGTGAACATCAATATCTAGAGAAAAATCCATTGATAGATACAATTCTTGTATCCATGAACATTTATTGCATACCTATTTCATATGCAGTGAATCCCCAAGTACTATTCTGAGCATTGGAAGCCCCAAATAGAATGAATTAGGCAAAATCTCTGGTTTCACGGAGCAGACATTCTACCAGAAACACAGGTTTTATACAGACGCAGTATACATAGTGGGTAAGAGCTTGGACTCTGAAGTTATACCTGGATTCAAATTCTATCATGAGCACATTTCAGATTTGTGATCTTGGGCCTCTTATTTCATTTATAATACAGGTTAACAATCCTTTATCTGATACTCTTGGGGACAGATAGGTTTCAGAATTCAGAACTATTGGATTTTTGGAAAGTAATATGGTACATATCTATTCAATCCATAATAACCTCAGCAGGTCTGCAACAGGACCCTATACTTTTTGCAAAGAAACATACTGATTCTCGCTTTGAGTGAGCTAAATGAAAACTGCCAATAACCTTACCTCAGTTCAGGTCAATATTTGACACCAAAAGGACTTATGTGTCAGATTTATGAAATAACAACAACAACAGAAGTAAGTTTTGATTTTTACTGTTTTTCGATTTCAGAATTGTAGCTAAGAGTTTATGGATCTATAGTACCTACTTCCCAGCATTGCTATAAGAACTGAAGAAGACAATTCATGTCTTCTCAGCACAGGTTCTAGCATGTGGTGAGTGCATATCTATTATGATTTTTTTTTTTTTGCAGTACGCGGGCCTCTCACTGTTGTGACCTTTCCTGTTGCCGGAGCACAGGCTCCGGACGCCCAGGCTCAGCGGCCATGGCTCACGGGCCCAGCCGCTCTGTGGCACGTGGGATCCACCCGGACTGGGGCACGAACCCATGTCCCCTGCATCGGCAGGCGGACTCTCAACCACTGTGCCACCAGGGAAGCCCACATATCTATTATTAATATCAGCATTGGTCTGGCTGTTTCTTTAACAAGTAAAAAATTATTATTGACTCAGCTATTTCAGCAGAAAATCCTATACTTGAACTTCTTCCATTTGACACCACACCTCACCTCAAATTACCATTACAAAATGGACCTTGAGGATATTTTCTGTGGAAACATTATGAAATAGAGGCTTGTGAAACTTGCTGCACTTTTTACTTGTTCTTGGTATTGTTTTTAATCCCACAACAATTCCCCCTTTATTTGAAGTTTTATACATTTGCTGAAAAATTTTTTCACCTGTTATGTCGTAAGGATTTTCGTATAGTGTTTCAGAATGTTGTGAAGCATTTTATGTATAATAAATTTTCACATTGTGTATCTATGGTATGTTTATTTTCTTTGCTTCCTCCAAATTTTCAGATCCAAAACAAATTCAGTATCCATCATCTATTCACTAAAAAAAAATTATTTTCTATTTTTATTGCAAATATATGATATCCTATTTGTGTGTGTGTGTTTTAAATTGCGTCTGGTGAGGTAGCCTAGAAAAGTGACTATCATTATACTTTGATTCTTTCGAGAATATGTTAGAAGTTTTACTTGCAGTTCAATATTGAAATAACCATTTCTAAATTGAAGACTAAACTATGTGCCAACTGATTTATTTTATATTTGAGAAGAATATTTGTGTTTCATCATAAAATTATGTCTTAATAAGTTTCTTTTCTGAATCTCCTAATCCTGGAGGTGTAGAAGCAAAGGAAAGGAAAGAGAACATCAGTATTTTGCCCTAGATAATGTTTTCTATAATGTTGATCTATCATTTTTATATTTCTACCTCTTATTTAACCTCAAAGATTATCTTTTATCATCTAAAGGAATTTTAAACTTAGAAATAAATTATTTTATATGAGTTATGCACATCTTATTCTTCTCTACTTTCACGTTAATTTATTACACTTAAACCTCATTAACTGAAAATTTGTAATAACAATACTATTCATTTCTGCCATACTATTTAGCATTATTATTAGCCCATCCACACACCCTGTTGCACTTTACAAGGCAGAAACACTGATTTGTTTATAGGTCACCAGACACACCCTAGCATTTCAGACTTTTATCTCTGCACTTGTGTTCCCTTTGCCTGTAATAAATATCCTCCTCTCCTTTGTTCACTGGAGCAAATCCTATGTGACCTTCACAACCCAAATTGAAGGTCACTACTTTCAAAATTTTTTCTTGACAGTCATAGGGACCATTTCTTTGTTTTATTTTTGATGCTCTTCTGTATTTTTTCTTTATCTTGTGCACGTGGTTTTTTTTGTTTTTACATTTATTACATTATACATTACTACATTTTTATGAGTTTCTTGAGAGGAGGCATTTGGCTCATTCATCTCTGTACTCCTAATAAAGCATTCCCTATATTTTTGTTGTTTGTAAATGAGTTTAAAACAAATTGGACTGAAATTAAACTATGTATGTTAGGCAAAGAATGATATAATTCATTGAAAGACTTAAAAGCTAGGCTGAGACTTGTTGATAAACCCAATGATGGAGTCGGTGGAAGAAGAATTCAAGAAGTTTAGATTTAGACCTTGAGTGTGAATATACACTACAGAATCTCCAAGTCTGTAGTAAGATTATGGTTGTGTGTGTCACAGGAGAAAGATTAGACCTGAAGTATGAATCAAAAAGGAAGAAAAGGTGGCCAAAGTGATAAAACATCAAAAAAATTATAGAAACAAAATTACATCTTGAGGAAATCTGCTGTTTAAGGAGTTTACATACAGAAAGTGATTTTGTAGGATTCCAAAAGGATGGGATGAGAAATGCCAGCATGAAAAGTGGGAGAGATTATTGTCCTGGAAACTGAAAGGTGGAGAGAGTCTCAAAAAGAAGTAATTGTTAATGGTGTTAAATAAATGTATGTGGGAAACATTGTTGATATTAGTGATAGTAATTTCATTTCAGTAATGAATAAAGAAGCTTAGATTTTAGTGTTTTGACGGATAAGTAAATTTTAAGAGAAAAGAGGTGGTACTTACAGATTGTGAAGAGGAGCGTTCCTTGTTGTAGTAGAGGAGGCTATGGGATTGTCAGGATTTTTTTTTAATGTAGGAATAACCTAGGCATGTTAAGGTTAGGTAAAAAAGCAGGTTATAGTAAGGTTGCAATAAAAAAAAAACAAACCAAAAACTAGAGAGAGAGATTGAAAATATATAACAAAATAAGAACCATAGATCATTTGTTAAGTAGAGTAGCTTTGCCCTGAGACTGGTGATATGTAAAAAAGGCTTTACATCATAAATAAGTAAATTTGTAGAGTGAAGAATGTAAGTTGAGAAAGTTGCTGTATCATTCTCTCTTTTTTCTCAATGAAGTATAAAATAATGCTTCCATCTAAGACAGTAGCTAGTGGGAAGGTAAGGCTTTATTAGAATGATAAAAGTCAAGCAAATCTGCTTTGGGGCAAAAGAGGAAGCTGACGAGAATATATAGAAGGATTGTCAGGCAGTCCTGAAGATTCAAAAATGAGGCTGGACACGTTGAAACTGTGGGGACACAAATCCACAAAGCTTTTGTGATCTTTCTCCAGGGGCCCTCAGCCGCCAGGGAAGGGAGATAGATGATTATATTAATGCATGTTTGGGGTTTTTCAGAGTAACTATTACATAAGGAAAAGCAAAACAAAAAAATTTTTAAAAAAGAAGCAAGTAAGCTAACAAGTTGTTCAGATAATAATTGAAGGGATGAACACTAGGTTGAATCTGAGATAGAGACATAAAGCAAGAGGGGGTTGATGCCGAGTTCACCATGTGGCTGCTGGTTATCAGTGACAATTATGAGCTTTCTTGGGAGCTGGAACAACGGCAAACTTTGGACTGTGGACAGTTAGTCTAGAAAGCAACTTTTCCTTAGAGATACCTTGATGTCTCCAGGGTTCATCTGAGTTATCCATTTTATAGTAAAGCGTGTACATTCTGCGTGGAGATTTCTTTTCAGATATAGTCTACTCTAGCATTAATTTTCAGTGTTAACGATTTGTAGGGTTAGATCCAAGACTGATATTTATATAGGAAAAATATCTCACTAAATACTATATTTTACAATTAAAATTAAAACATGAATTTAAAACCTTAGAGATGGAGTGTAGTGCCATAATGATGGTTTCAGCTTGCATTATTTCATAAAACAGCATTTTTCATTCATGTTTGTATCCAAATATCCTAGACAAGAGGTTTGTAAGGATAGCTAGAGCATGCTTTTTACCCGGCCTTATTTTTTTATATGGAAAGAACAAGATAAATTGAGTCATCCTTAACCCATAACATTGTCTTTCATAATGTCTTACAAATAAAAAGCAGTTTCTCATTTATAAACTTTTTCATTTATTTTATTTACATGTATCATTGCTAATATATCCTACCAGAAATAGTTGATATTAGAGTAACTCACCTACTTACATCATTTTATTGTTAAAAAATTACTTTCATGTCAATTATCTCATGTATAGCAAATTGCATTAAATGCTATAGCAAAGATAGATCATTTTATTGCTTTAAGAGGTAGCAAAAATATTTGTCAACTAGTTTGTTAATGCCCGTGTGATAATTAATGAAATAAAAATTTCCATTTGATAAGTCAGAGAATACACAATGACTATGCTTCCATAAATACAAATTGCTTTTGAAAGGTATTACTTACACATTTAAATATTCTATGTATAGGTAACACAGAATATATGTCTTATGAAAATAATTTGAGAGTAACATATTCTGAAACATAATGCCAAAGACAATTCAATAGATTGTATTGAACAAACGGTTCTATTATCTTTTTTGTTTTTATTTATTGTATTTCATATTAACTACTGATAGAATTGACTACTAACTAATAAATAATTGTAGTAGTTTGAAATATAGATAATAGGAATTTAAGTAGGGAAAATAAAGTACCTACTCTCAAGGAACTCACAACCTAGTAGGGTATATAATTATAATAGAAAGTTAAAGTGCAATGATCATCACTTAGTCACTAATTGAACAAATGTTTTTTTTCAATACCAGGTATGTACTAAGGACTGAATATAATAGCATTCATCTGTTGTCCTGTTAAATGCTATTGTGGAGCTTATAGTCTAGTATGAGGAGGTGGGTGTGAATCAAATAATGAACAAAAATATAAAATTGCACTGGTTATGTATGATCAGAAGGGGCAATACATGGAGCTACTATTTTGTATATAGAGAATCTAAGATAGTCTTGGTGGTCAGAGATGCTTCTTTTGAAGAAGCAATGACTGAGCTAAAATCTGAAGAATAAATGTAAGTGATAGCAATGAGCATGTTCCTAGGCCCTATGGCAAGAATGGGTTTGGTGAATGCAGTAAGTTAAGGAAGGCCAGAATGGCTGTGGACTGAGTGAAATGGATGAAGATGGTATAAGATGATGTTGAGTGACAGGTGAAGAGCCGACTGTTAAAGACATTAGGTTTTTAAAGGGCACTGAAGGCAGGACAGGGATGGGGTGGAAGTAGCAGATTGTGGCAGATTCCTTGCCATTTCTACATGGTAATAATATTATTTCTAACTAAATGAAAATACAAGGACACATTTCCAGCTCCCCTCATATTTCAACAAAAAATTCTCCACTTACACTAGTAGTTTTAACAACTGAATGGACTATCTTTTATACTCTTACAGGTAAGCAAAGACTCAAAAGTTGCTTGTAAGAAGAGGAGCTAATAACTATTATTAAGTAGTTACTAGAAATAAAACAATGTAATGAATGAAAATAAAACCCAATCCCCATGACTATCTAAATTGTATTTTAAATGGTAAAATTAAGTTTTAAGTTGCTATTAAACACTTTAATAAGGCAGTTAAATTTTCAGATGTGCTGCTTTTAGCAGAATCTTTGAGGTTATTTTAATAATTACAGGATTTTTTTTTTGGCTACCACGGAAAACAAGCATCTTATATCAAATAGTTTAAATATAATTTTCCATACAAAAGAAGTAAGGAAGATGATTTTTTCCACAGGAGTATAATTATTATGTTGACAACAGCAAATTCAACCAAGAAAATTCATTTTTGAAGGTGCTAAAGGTTGGCTGGTTTAGATATGGCAATTTATCACTGTATTATTTATAGTACTTAGGAACAGCTCACAGTACATTAATCAGGGATAACGTTTGCTTAATTAGCAAGACTGCCAAAAAATGTCAAACACAAGCACAAAAACACAATTGAATAAATATATATACATATATTAGCTAAGGACTGATAATCACAAAATGAAAAACTTTAACTTGCATCCAAATCATTCACCTGCTTGAAATGTTATTCTTTCACTGTATAGTTTATAAATTAATACTTTCTTCCCAGGGTTAGAGAGTAGTGTTTAAGATACATCAGATAATCTATATTGTATGAAGTTTCAGTTTAGGCCAGCCCTCCTCTAGTATGTTTATAGCTTATTCTTTATAGGCAGTTGCCTAGTTTCCCACATGGATTGAGTAGACATAATTGGAGTTAGATTACCTCGTTTAAATTATGGCTCCATCATTTCTCAGCTGTGGGTCGTAAGGCAAAGTTAATCAACCTCTCTGTACCCCTGTTTCATAATTTATAAAAAGGGGTTCATAATGCCACCTAACTTATAGGGTGGGTATGAGAATTCAATTAATATATTTAAAGAGTATTGAGCAGTGTCTAACTGCACAATAAATATTACCTAATATTTTAATTTGTATTATTATGATTAGTAGTGGTATACTCTACCTTCTCTAGCTTTCTTTAGTGCTATCCTCCTTAGCCTCTGAGACATGTCCCAATCCCATCAATTTTCTTTCTCTTTAGCGTCTCACTTCAACAACTACTGAGCAGCTGAGCAAGTGGTGTATGCATAGTACAAATGCAATAAATGCTTTATGATATAAACATACAGTTCAGCTTTCTATGGAACTTATACCTGATATATATCTTGCATATAGTTTCTTCATATATTTGATCAGTTTCATATGTCCAAAATTTATGTTGGATTTTATGAAACTATAACTAATAATGAGACCCTGGAGTACTCACTAGCAGTCAGCATTGAGAATACTTAGAGTAGCACAAATTCCTAGGACTTGTGTGTGTGGAGTGTGTGTGATACACAAAGAGCGAAAGTTAGTGTGATGACTGAAGAAGGAAAACTGAAGTCAGGGTGGACAAAAACACAAGTCAGGGTAGACAATGCTGAGTGAAAACAGTGTGACATAATAGAATAACAGAGAACTGCAGATATCTAATAAACCTAGTGTGCCCATTTTAAATGAG
Organism: Globicephala melas; assembly: GCF_963455315.2. NCBI lineage: Eukaryota > Metazoa > Chordata > Mammalia > Artiodactyla > Delphinidae > Globicephala > Globicephala melas. The sequence continues at coordinate 128,455,446 of NC_083318.1, read as the reverse complement.
AGCAGTAATCCAAGTGCTAATGCTGAAAGGCAGGATTACAATCATAGTGAAGCCTTCAGACATTTAGAAATAGTGGATGCAGAAGACAGTGTTTGTTAAGTGAGACCCCTTAGATACTCAGATGAGAGCAATAACATGGAAATATTTCAATACTTTTTGAAAAGGAAATACCACAGCAAAGAACAAGAACAAATGTATTTGCTTTGATTCTTGAATGGTACAACAGCCCAATATTCAGGGTTAAAAGACTTGATTATACATTATGTATAATCCACCTTATCTTTCCACCATGTCTTTTCAGTGATCTAGGCTCTTGTTTATGGACTTGAAGGGGCCCCTCTTATTTCCTCTCTTCTCTCCCTATATAATATGCTCAGAGGGCATAAAGTCACCTCCTAAGAAGTCTTCTGAGATTAACTGACACGGAAAAAATATTTAGCCAGGAAGCTAACCAATGGCTGATGTATTTTAGAATGGAGGAGGGTGGATACAACCAACTGCTTGTGTTCCTGTCCGGCTTCAGGTTTTTGACCAATGGTATCTAAACTAACTGGATTTATATCATTTTCTTTCAGTCTCGCCTAGTAGGAGCTCATTCATATTGAATTGCTAATTAATGGACTTGATTCTAAATTCAATATTTCATTTGTTTGCCCTCTCATTGGCTTGATGTCTTACTAACTTCCTGAACTGTGTTCTGACAGAAAATATCACAAGGATGCGCCAAATAACACCTACATTTTCATTCTTACATTAATCTTATTTTCTCTAATATCAATTCTGATTTCTTATTGTCTTCCAATTTATGGGACCATCTCATAGTATTTACACTGTATTATATTGATATATTATGTTCCTCGTGGCATATCCCAAATATATTTTGATGAATGAATGAAGAAATGAGTGGAGTGGGAGAAATGGCACTATAACATTGCAAAGAACAACATACATAGTTTTGTTGTATTATGGACTAAATCACAACCCATTTTGTTCTTAGAAAATATTTTGTTGTTGTTAAATGCTCTGTTTTCACAGTCCATCTCAAATAAATCAGACAATAGAAAGATAAACTAAGAAAAGCTGGCACAAGAATGGTCCTTAAATCCTCTGTCTTACCTTTCTTTATATAATTGCATTATGGAAAATTAAAGTTTTAAGAGAATGTAAGTAAAGAGACCATCACAGGGCGATTATTTTTTTAAAAGGTAATAAATAGTGCATTAGTATTTTTTTCCTCAGTTATCTTGGTTCCATTTGATTGTTGACTTTAATTAACTGAATTAAATGAATGCTAAAATGAATTTTAAAAGTACAAAGTTTTACAGTAAATAATTTAGTTTTGCGTATTTTCTTATATCAATGAATGTAACTTTCTTGTGTGTGTTTTCTACTCTGATAAATAGAAAATATTTTAAAGGCTTATCAAATATCAAGCCATTGTGAAGGAAACTGTCTGCTTGTGCTTCCTTGGAGATTAGGATTATTATTTTGTATTAAATATTTGATTAGTGCTAGTAAAAGAATATTTTTGAATAGCATTTTGATTGACATTTATTTTCCAAGTTTCCAAACAATTTACTGCAAGTGTTGCAATAAATTCATCTTAGTTTTTATTGTCTTCTCTTCTTTCCCTTAACTTCTGACATTTCCCTTGATAATTTTGTTTATTACAGCTTCTAAATTTTTAACAATGGAAACAAAGGAGGAGAGCATAAGTATAATCAATTTATTTTTTTCTTTTGGACAATTGGTACATACATGTATATTTTCCCATGATATTAATGAAATATAGTACCTATAATAATTTTCTTTTTATTGAATATTTTTACTTTGGGTATTATATTACATCTGTTATCTTATTTGCTAATAAGAACAACTAAGTAAACTAGGTTAGTATTATTTACCACTTTTTTGTGGGAAAAGCATGAATGTCAGAAATATTATGTGAAGCCAAGAGACACGTTTTTTGGCTTTCACTGTTCCCTTTGCTCTGCTGCTTCTATGATGGTTAAAATAGTATTTTAATTTATCATCTCAGTAATTAACTTATCCCCTTTCTTATTAAGTGACTTACAAATATTAAATGAAGATTAAAAGAGAGAAGAAGCAAGGAAAAAAAAAATCAGTGGCTTCAAAAGTGGAACCTAATGAGACCAAAGTTTTATATCATATGTTTACTGCCAGTGGGTCATGGATTTAGCTATCAGTTTTTTAGCAGCCAAATTCAAAAGGGAAATGTAATAAGTTAACACAATTCATGGTGCCGATAAGATAAAAACAACCAATTATCCTTTGAAATGAAAAATTGTGCATAGTAATAATATCAGACTAGAAATTTTCCAAGTGGAGTGGCTCTCCCAGACACTGTGTAATATAATAAAATTATTCTTAACATTCTCCAGGAGATTCCACAGTGAATTTCATGTACACTTTCTTCTATAGCCTATGTTGGCATCATAGCAAAGTATAATTCAGTAAAAGCAATTTATGGAGAAGCTTGCAGAGTGAAATAGAGGGAATGCCTGGTTGGATCAAGGAGTATAGGTATATTTAGGACTTTGGGTAGCCTTCTTATTCCTCAAGCAATCTTCCCTCACTGCTGAACTATCAGTAAACATAGGCTAACAATGCATTCAAGATTTTATTATCTCCCTTGTGTCTATAATGAACTTAGTCAGTTAAAATCAAATTCACAGGACTTAAAAGGCCGTCAAAATGGGGTAAGATAGGTTTGATATGTTTAATTGAAATTCGGAGAGCCTAGAAAGGACAAAGGCTTAATATGAAGGTATCCTAACTCCACCTGGATGCAAACCAAGTAAATAAAATCCGGATGGAATAATTTGATATTATTTAGTTTTCACGTATGTTATTGTTTTAGGTTTAAATAAATATAACATCTTTTAGAAAAAGACTTCAGATTAAATAAAATGTACTCTAATGATAAAATTTTGTCTAATAAGGAAATAAATATAGTAAGACTATAGCGTCAGATAGGTTCCTCTGAAAATCAACTGTGTTTTCTACTGAATATTTTAGAAAATACTAGTATAGATGTAGAAGTTTAGCACCCTTAAATCTATTTAGTACTGTAGAATGCTCAGATATTTAGAAGTAGAAAATTATTTGCTATTGTTGATCATGTGGAGATGGCATTCACCAATTCAAATTTAGCATTCTTACTTTAATCCTGTAATGATTAACTAGAATATGAAAGGAGTTATTCATATCCAGGATTGTTAGATGTTTATCATAGAAGTCTACCTTCTATATTTTGCATTAAGGGATCCTATATCTCTCCCCTTTTTATATTCACTGAGCCCTATGCAAGTTGATACCCCACCTGGACTTTTCCTACAAGGTTCTTTGGGTCTTGGGCTACAGAGTCACCTTCATATGTTCATTTGTGACAGGGTTGAGGAGATCACTGGGACATTTTACAAATTTCCTTATGAAGTATGTAAATTGTTTTGACCTGAGTATAGCTTTGTGATCAACAGAATTCTTGACAGAAAAGAATAATAAGCCATAACTATCAAAAAGTAAACAGACAATCTGTATATCTTCTTTGGAGAAATGTCTATTTAGGTCTTCTGCCCATTTTTGGATTGGGTTGTTTGTTTTTCTGATATTAAGCTGCATTAGCTGCTTGTAAATTTTGGAGATTAATCCTTTGTCAGTTGCTTCATTTGCAAATATTTTCTCCCATTCTGAGGGTTGTCTTCTCGTCTTGTTTATGGTTTCCTTTGCTGTGCAAAAGCTTTTAAGTTTCCTGAGATCCCATTTGTTTATTTTTATTTTCATTTCTCTAGGAGGTGGGTCAAAAAGGATCTTGCTGTGATTTATGTCATAAAGTGTTCTGCCTATATTTTCCTCTGTGAGTTTGATAGTGTCTGGCCTTACATTTAGGTCTTTAATCCATTTTGAGTTTATTTTTGTGTATGGTGTTAGGGAGTGTTCTAATTTCATTGTTTTACATGTAGCTGTCCAGTTTTCCCAGCACCACTTATTGAAGGGCCCTCTTTTCTCCACTGTATATTCTTGCCTCCTTTATCAAAGATAAGGTGAACATATGTGTGTGGGTTTATCTCTGGGCTTTCTATCCTGTTCCATTGATCTATATTTTTGTGCCAGTACCATACAGATTGCCAACAAACACATGAAAGAATGCTCAACATCATTAATCATTAGAGAAATGCAGATCAAAACTACAGTGAGATATCATCTCAAACTGGGCAGAATGGCCATCATCAAAAAATCTACAAACAATAAATGCTGGAGAAGGTGTGGAGAAAAGGGAACCCTCTTGCACTGTTGGTGGGAATGTAAATTGAAACAGCCACTATAGAGAACAGTATGGAGGTTCCTTAAAAAACTAAAAATAGAACTACCATACCACCCAGCAGTCCCACTCCTGGGCATATACCCTGAGAAAAACATAATTCAAAAATAGTCATGTACCACAATGTTCATTGCAGCTCTATTTATAATAGCCCGGAGATGGAAGCAACCTAAGTGTCCATCAACAGATGAATGGATAAAGAAGATGTGGATCATATATACAATAAAATATTACTCAGCCATAAAAAGAAACAAAATTGATTTATTTGTAGTGAGGTGGATGGACCTAGAATCTGTCATACAGATGAAGTAAGTCAGAAAGAGAAAAAACAAATACTGTAAGCTAACACATATATTTGGAATCTAAAAAAAAAACAATATGGTCATGAAGAACCTAGGGGCAAGATGGAATAAGACACAGACCTACTAGAGAATGGACTTGAGGATACGGAGAGGGGAAGGGTAAACTGGGAGAAAGTGAGAGAGTGGCATGGACATATATACACTACCAAACGTAAAATAGATAGCTAGTGGGAAGCAGCCGCACAGCACAGGGAGATCAGCTCAGTGCTTTGTGACCACCCGGAGGGGTGGGATAGGGAGGGTGGGAGGGAGGGATATGCAAGAGGGAAGAGATGTGGGGACATATGTATATGTATAACTGATTCACTTTTTTATAAAGCAGAAACTAACACACCATTGTAAAGCAATTATACTCCAATAAAGATGTTTAAAAAAAAAAAGTAAACAGGATCGAACCTAGCTGAAAGCAGTACACATAAAGACCATGTCGAATATGTGAAGATAGATGTGTTTTGTACACACCTGTCATGAGATCTTGTGCGTCTAAATCAGAGCAGGTGTTAGTTCCCTTCTACTTCTTTTATTTCAGATTATACTTTATGAGAAATATTTGATAAACTGAAACCTGTATGGAGCAAAATAAACCAGAGAGTGAGTCTATGTGTATCCCAATGTATGAAGACTTGTTTAAGGTGCTAGGATGTTTGTCCTGGAGAATGAAAAATTTCGACTGTTTTCTCCAAATACTGGCAGAGCTCTCATGTAAAAGATGCTTTAACTCTTCCATGCCACTGCAGAGAAGACAACTAGGATTCACGGATGAAGTTGTAATGCTGGAGACTTGAACTTACTGCGAGGCATAACTCTGTATGATTGGTTCTAGAGTGAGCTGCCTCATGAAGCAGTGAGTTCTGCATCACTAGAAATATCTAGTCCTAGGATATATTTGTCCAGGATGTTTTTCATAGAGAGGTTATGTCAGAATAGCCTGCTGGACTGGATTCTTTTCATCCTTGTGTTTCCTTTAGACCTTGTGATAGAATTTGTGTTGTATCTGACACCGTTTGGTATAGTTTTGGGGAACGTAGGAATCAGTGTGCCCTGTGAGAAGATACTAAGATTCATATGGAACTTTACAGAGAAGTTTTTCTGACTAGTGAGGATTTGGGACTATCTTCCACGTCTTCATATGGAAAAGAACATTAACGTAATAGTGGATCTTGCTCTCTATGAAAGCATACCAAAAGTTGTACACATTGTGTTAAAGTCATAGTTGCCTTTAAACGAGTGGTTCTTGGAGGACAAATAATAATAATAATGTCTATAAGTAACCATCAATATGTAAAAGTGCTTTTCTTTGGTAGGTGGACAACAAACTTTTAAATAAATAAATATGAAAATGCTAAATGTTGAGCTGACCTAAAATTCAGGGATGCATACATCAATGGATTAAAATTTCTCAGTATACTGAAGATGTGGCAATTAAAAAAACATTTCTTGTAACGCCTCTTCTTTCAAGATGAAATTCTAACAAATTGATTTTACACGCTACAAAATGCAGTGCATATTTTTTGGGTATCTAATTTTACTTCATTTATGAAACAGTACTACTATTCAGTCTTTCCTGGATTTTTTTGGTGTTTGCTTTGTTTTCAATTTTTTGTTTGTTTAACTGATATTAATACCATTTGCTATTTCTAACTGAAGTGTACAAATAATCTTGAACAATTACAATCCAATGGAAGATTAATAAGGATAATACACTGCCTTACAACTGATTATAGAATCCCTCTATAGGCTGTATGTGTGTGTATGTACACACAAATATACATGTACACATATATGAAATAGACATATATATATATCCACATATATTTCTTATTCAAGCCAAAAGGTAGACAGTTTTCGAAATGCCTCATTTTTTGGGATAATTTATTAAGGAACAATATATTAATTATATAAAAATAATAGATATTGGTCCCCCCCAATAAAACATTTATTTAAAATCATGCGTTTAATGTTTATCATATGAAATAATAGGTATTGCAAGCTTTATGGGCTAAACATAGTAATATAAAATAGAACAATTTTGGTTTAGCTCTAGCTTTGGCTGTAACAGTTTTTAATCAACACATCACTAAATTATGAATTCTTGAAAGTGATTAAATATTGAAGGAAACATTCTAGTTTGTTTTATAAGTAACTGTCTATAATTGACGAAGATGCTTGTATTAAAATCATGTGGACCTTACCCCTTTTAAAAAGAAATTTTACATTAAGAAGTAAGAGACTTTTGGGGCTTCCCTGGTGGCACAGTGGTTGAGAGTCCACCTGCCGATGCAGGGGACACGGCTTCGAGCCCTGGTCTGGGAAGATCCCACATGCCACGGAGCAACTGGGCCCGTGAGCCACAATTACTGAGCCTGCGCGTCTGGAGCCCGTGCTCCGCTACAAGAGAGGCCACGATAGTGAGAGGCCCGTGCACCGCGATGAAGAGTGGCCCCTGCTTGCCACAACTAGAGAAAGCCCTCGCACAGAAATGAAGACCCAACACAGCCATAAATAAATAAATAAAATTAATTAAAAAATAAAATAAAAATAAAGAAGTAAGAGACTTTAAATTCATAATGTATAAAATTATTGGTGCACTGATGCTATACAACATTGACCAGTTACTAACCCATCATTGCTGAATTATTTGAAAAAAATGATGCAATAATCTCTTTCCAGGAATGCTTAATACATTGTTAATAAATGTTTGAATGGTCTGGAATGGAAATGTCTTTATATATCTGATACTTGATTATTCATGCTATCTTTCCTGTTTAACCCAAACATTTTACTAACAAAATCAACATGTAGAATGCGCTAGTCAGACATCAAAACAAACTTAGTAATTTGCTCTTCCTCTCTGCATACTGCATCTACATATCAACCTGTGGAACTTGAGACTCCATTAAATTGAATTACTTGGGCTCAAGGCAAACTGCCACCTTTAGGATAAAGAAAGCAAAATTGCTTAGATGTTTTTATTGTTCAATTAGAATGTCTTATACCTCAATGTTAATTTCAGTGCTTTGGATTCTTTGAACTCTCCTTACTAGTATCAGTTTTTCTTGAACCAAGTTAACATGCTGTTTTTGAAATTTATTTTTCTTACTGGAGATGTGCAACACCATTTAATGATTGCCTGAGTTATTTACAGGCCATTCACAACTTTTCATCTTTGGTATTGTCATTACATTTTATGTTAGAAATAACACAAAGTACCTACTGATAAATTTCATGGAGATGTCACTAATATTTTAGATTTTTTTTAATTTTAAAATTAGGATACAATTTATAGAAATTGACAAAATCAAATCAACTAGTCAGCTTGTGTGTATCTACCCTCTAAAGTCTAGGCCAACTATTTCACATATTTGTGGCTTAACCTTAGTTAGAAAAAAAAGGCACAGTTTCAGAGGGTTATGCATTTATCATAAAACATCAGGCCACCAGGAAGTTGGAGCCCAAATCTAAATGCAGTGATTGGTTATCACCTTATGGCATGCATTTCTGTGTTCCCATACTCGCTGACCTTTATCTTAATAGCTGACACTCATTTTATTGGCATTTTCTTTGTTTTTGTTTTTACTTCATAGTATGTATTTGATAAGCCATCAAAAATCAATTTTAGCACTGTACTAGTAGGGTTCTAGTGTTACATAATTTTCATAAGTAAAGCAATCTAATATTTGTATTGGCATGTTACTTTTCTCTGTTTTTTTTTTTTTTACATGTTTATTGGAGTATAATTGCTTTACAAAGGTGTGTTAGTTTCTGCTTTATAACAAAGTGAATCAGTTATACATATACATATGTTCCCATATCTCTTCCCTCTTGCATATCCCTCCCTCCCACCCTCCCTATCCCACCCCTCTGGGTGGTCACAAAGCACTGAGCTGATCTCCCTGTGCTGTGCGGCTGCTTCCCACTAACTATCTATTTTACGTTTGGTAGTGTATATATGTCCATGCCACTCTCTCACTTTGTCACAGCTTACCCTTCCCCCTCCCTGTATCCTCAAGTCCACTCTCTAGTAGGTCTGTGTCTTTATTCTTGTCTTACCCCTAGGTTCTTCATGACATTTATTTTTTCTTAAATTCCATATATATGTGTTAGCATACGGTATTTGTCTTTCTCTTTCTGACTTACTTCACTCTGTATGACAGACTCTAGGTCCAGCCATCTCATTACAAATAGCTCAATTTCATTTCTTTTTTATGGCTGAGTAATATTCCATTGTGTATATGTGCCACATCTTCTTTATCCATTCATCCGATGATGGACACTTAGGTTGTTTACATCTCTGGGCTATTGTAAATAGAGCTGCAATGAACATTTTGGTACATGACTATTTTTGAATTATGATTTTCTCAGGGTATATGCCCAGGAGTGGGACTGCTGGGTGGTATGGTAGTTCTATTGTTAGTTTTTTAAGGAACCTCCATACTGTTCTCCATAGTGGCTGTTTCAATTTACATTCCCACCAACAGTGCAAGAGGGTTCCCTTTTCTCCACACCTTCTCCAGCATTTATTGTTTGTAGATTTTTTGATGATGGCCATTCTGACCGGTGTGAGAGGATATCTCATTGCAGTTTTGATTTGCATTTCTCTAATGATTAATGATGTTGGGCATTCTTTCATGTGTTTGTTGGCAGTCTGTATGGTACTGGCACAAAAATATAGATCAATGGAACAGGATAGAAAGCCCAGAGATAAACCCACTCTGTGTTTTTTAATATGTATCTTTTAGCCATAGGCATATGTTCATGCTGATTGTTTCAGCTTTTCATTGGCTGCTATGCTACCTATTTAACTAGTGCCTTCTTTTCATTGAAAAATCCCAGTGGTGCTTTTTAATATTTAACTATTTCTGAACTTTCTCTTTTGCTTTGATATAACCCTCAAGAAGAAGATCTTTAGATACACAAAGTCTTGTTCCTTTAACAGTGTCTCTTGTGCAGTGCAGTTATTCATGTAGCAGTATCTCATGAAATTACACGCAAATGTAGTAACATGGGTTTCTGTCTTACTGCCAGTACCTTGAGAGAGCTTCACAGCATATTCTGCTTCCTCTCGAGCACATGTGCCATGTATACTATGAAGAGTAATGAACAAAGGAGACTTTCACTTTGATTTTCTTTTTATACACCTTTACAGAAGTCTCTATGGCAACAGAATAAATGCTGAAAGCCTGAATATATTCTAAAAATTTAGCACAGTTGGACAGTTTATTTATTTAAACAAGTAAGCAAATATTCTCTCAAAACATGTGAAGATGACTAACTTTTTCAGACAAATCTGTAAGAAATTATTAGAAAAAATAATAATCAGAATCTGGGTTGGCTTAACAAAATGTAAGTTATACCACACCTTAATTATTCATTTATTTGTTTATTTGTCTGTGATAGGATTGTGGTTATTAGGCAACTGTAGTCAACATCATGTATCTGGACTTTAATATGATCACTCATCATCTAGTAAAAATATCTAGTCTTTATATAAGACCTACTACATGCCTCACATTTCTAAGTATTTCATGTTTCTTGACTCATTTGATCTTGTTAACAGTTCTATGAAGTAGACATATTACTTTCTCATTGTGTAGAGTAAACTCAGGCCAACAAGTAGCAGATGGGTAATTGGCATCAGGTTGTCTGGCCCTAGAATTCAGGTTTTTAACCATAATGTTATATCCCAATCAGTTGAGGGTGATGGGATATCATGGATATCTCTGCATTTACCCTTAAAGTGCCATAAAAGCATATAAAAGTAGAGGAAGACTACTTCTGTTAGAAGCTTCAGGGCTCTTGCCTGAATTTTCTCTTATTTGTTTGAAATCTTTATCAGCCATGAAGATATTGAGGGAGCATATATCAAACTTGCAAGTTAAAGCTGAGAGAGGTAAAAAGGTGATATGCTGAGTGAAAGATTTGGAATACAAAAGGAGCAATGGGATAAATCTCACAACGGGAAGAAAGTCCAGAAGGGAGGGGATATATGTATATGTATGGCTGATTCATTTTGCTGTACAGTAGAAACTAACACAACATTGTAAAGCAACTATACTCCAATAAAAATTAATTTTAAAAAATGTGGCAGGTATAAATATAAGCACTATGCTTGAATCCAATAAAACATGAAACAAGGACAGCAATAAGGAAGAGCTGACTTAGGAACAAGCCATGCATCTAAGGGATTTTAATAGAGACTAGCCCTGCTGTGGTGTAAACTTAGTTTTAGATAGGCTGCATTAATATCCTACTCGATTTATTGAGTAGTCTTACCTTGGTTTGGGAATAATTCTGAATTTTTTCCCAATTAATATTTTCAGCTCTGATAATCATCTCCCATGTTTTAATGCCATTGGTATAAATTTTTAATTTTTTCTAATCCATTTTGTTACTAAAATTCAGTTAAATCTCTGATCTCAAATTTCATTTAAATTGTATGTTCTTCCTTTTCCCCTGTGTGGCCTTAAATTGAAACAATGATAGCTTGGAGTGGAAAGGAGGTAGATCACAGGCTGCCTCTGAGATATATGTCCCCCTCTTCCTTTTGAAGGTATAACTACTCCAATGTGTTAGGTCAGAGAAGAGAGAGAAGAAAGCGCTCAGTGTATGTTTACTAAACAGTTGCTGCTCTTGTTCTTTCTTTGCTTTACTAACTTCTGTGTGACTCTCGCTTGGGCCTTAATGTGAATTCTTTGGCTGGACCCTACTGTAGAGTTCTCTGATACGGGAGATCCAATCTGAATCCAAGCTAGCCTTCACTAAAGCAAACTTATAGCTGTACCCTCAATATCTCCTTGGTTTGGGGGCCTTCTCATTTCTTATTTAGTGACTCTAGCCCAGCTCTGCTTAATGTGTTCACTTGACTCTTGGAAACTTACCTATAATAACTGTAACACCTTGCAAAGGTTAGTGGACCACATGGGTGAAATGCAGAGATTAGAAATCTCTTCATAAAGCAGAGGTTCTCAAATTTTGCCTGGTAACTTTTCTTTAATTTATTTTTTTTGAAATATAGTTGATTTACAGTGTTGCGTTAATTTCTGTTGTACACCAAAGTGATTCAGTTATATACATATTTACATTCTTTTTATATTCTTTTCCATTATGGTTTTTCCCAGGCTATTGAATATAGTTAGTTCCCTGTGCTATACAGTAGGACCTTGTTGCTTATCCATTGTATATGTAATATCAATAGTTTGCATCTACTAACCCCAAACTCCCACTCCATCTCTCCCTCCCCCTTGGCAAACACAAGTCTTTTCTCTGTATCTGTGAGTCTGTTTCTGTTTTGTAGGTAAGTTCATTTGTGCCATATTTTAGATTCCACATATAAGTGATATCATATAGTATTTGTCTTTCTCTTTCTGACTTACTTCACTAAGTATGATAATCTCTAGTTGCATCCATGTTGCTGCAAATGGCATTATTTTGTTCTTTTTTATGGCTGAGTAGTGTTCCGTTGCATGTATGTACCACATTTTCTTTATCCATTCATCTATCGATGAAGTAGAAGACACCCTCACACCATGCACAAAAATAAAGTCAAAATGGCTTAAAGACCTAAATATAAGACAAGACATCATAAAACTCCTAGAAGAGATCATAGGCAAAACATTCTCTGACATAAATCTTACCAATGTTTTCTTAGGTCAGTCTCCCAAGGCAATAGAAATAAAACCAAAAATAAACATATGGAACCTAGTCAAACTTACAAGCTTTTGACCAGCAAAGGAAACCATAAACAAACTGAAAAGACAACCTAAGAATGGCAGAAAATATTTGCAAACGATGCGACTGATGTGGTAACTTTTAAATTAATGCAGAGTCCTAGATTCATTCCCGTTCCATCCCTTTTTGGATTCTATTCAGCAGATCTGCTGTAAAGCTTGAGAATATTTTGTTGTTTGTTTATTTCTTTAAAGCACCTCAACTAGTCAGTAGGGCTGAGAAACACTAAATTAGATTACCAGACAGTACTTGCAGTCCTAAGATTTCATATATGATTTATTTTCCTTAAATGAAATACTTTTATAATAGTGGTATTATATTTAGTATTTAAAAACAGCCATAAATAAAAAGTTCAGATATTAATGCATTGAGTTTGCAAAAGTAACTTCATGTAAAATATATTGCAGTTCATATGTATGTAATGATATGTTGCATCAAGACCTCAAAAATAGATTTGCTTTGTTGATGTGGTTTCCTTCTGCCAGTGAAGTAAATGAAATAAAAGGTTAAGACCCCTTAGAGAAAAAAAAGAAAATAAAATTATCTTCAGAAATGTCTGTGATAGGGACTTCCCTGGTGGTTCAGTGGTTGAGAATCCGCCTTCCTGCTCAGGGGACGCAGGTTCAATCCCTGGTCGGGGAACTAAGATCCCTCATGCCAGGGAGCAACTAAGCCTGCGTGCTGCAACTAAGACCCGATGCAGCCAAAAATAAATAAATAGAAATGTCTGTGGTAATACCTCCCTAGGCAAACTGTTGGCAGACCAGCTAAGGGCGGATTTGTACATCTGTGAGTGAAAATCACCTGAAGGGTGTCAAGTGCTGTTCTGAGTCACACTAGAGTCCCTTCATATTTATTTTCCAAACCAAGTAGTAGTTGCCATTTCCATCAGCCCATGCGGTCCTATTATTTCCCATCTTTGCTTTATAAATAAATAGGTGGTTCTCACAACACTTAACTTCTTGTTGAAAAATAATCAAATAATAATGCATTTCTCATATTTGGAACCTCATGGCAAAGTAAACTTACATGAAATGACCAGTCCACAGATGTGTTTGGATAAAGCTCCTCTGAGGAACAGCAATATTGATTTTAATTTTTAGTAAAATAATTTTAGTATTAATAAAATAATTTTAAAGTAGGTTTGCTTTACTATATCCTTACCAAATTATATACTGACCAGTTAGAAAAATGGTACATTAGTAATTAATTCACTATGAAGACCAACATCTAAAAAAATTTACACATATGGAAGAGAAACTTAAAAGTGAGAAATTCCTAAAAGGAGTATATTTATTGAAATCAAATAAAAGTTGTAGTAAAAATTGTGTGAGGTATTGTTGAGTGCATACCAATGTAAACACACTTAAATATTTTATTAAAATATTTTATTGCCTTACAGTTTGAGTATGACATCAGTGAACATTTCTTATATCAAAATAATAAACAAAAATGATTTTCAGTCTCATTATTTAAGCTCAGCTATTACATTCTGGAGGCTTAGCTTCCATTTCTCCATTCTATATTTATTTGCAAAGATTACTGCAGTCATAACGCTCACGTAATACATGATCCCTCTCTATCAATTGACGTTTTATTGTAACATTTTCCAAATAAACATAATTATAAATAATTGTGCAACATTTTATTAGATAACATGATTTAGTTGGTTATTTTTCCTACAATTATATATTATATATGGCTTACTCTCATGTTTTACTATTATATATGGGACTGTTTCAGAGATCTGTATCCCTAGGATATTACGATATTTTGGAATATTTACTTAGGAAAGGTAACCAAAAGTGGGATTATTAGGTTGAAGAGGCTAGACGATTTTATGTTTCTTGTTTCATAATGAATTGCTTTATATAACTTACAGTGTTGCCAGAAAGATAGGCTAACACTCAGTTCAAAAACTTACTACTATTTGGTGCTCATTTTAATATTCTGGAAAATGATGCTTCATTGTTTCTCAAGTTTTTGTAAAAGGCAAGTTATGGATTAGAGGAGATCAGTGTTGGAAATTTTTTTCATATGTGGAAAATCCATTTGTTTTTCTCTTGTACAAAATATCTTTGGATGTGCTCTTCCTTTTTTAACAATAGGAACTTCAGTATTTTTTTCTGATCATTTATATATAGGCTCTTTATAAAATAACAACTTTTATTTGTCATAACTGCAAAAATATTATTCCTATTTACTCTTATTTTTACTGATACATTAGACTTAAGATTTTACTTGTATGATCTAATATTTCTATATTTTCTTGCTGGTATATATAACAAGACAAATTCATTGATATATCAGAACAGTCAGAAATCTGTAACTGTTTCATTAACTCTTTCCTACCATTACATTTAATTTTACAAGTCACAGCTTCAGAGCGCCAAAGGTTAGTGGAAGTAATTTAGTCAGTGAGAAAAGCTGTTCCTTGTGGGGAAGCACCTTTATCAAAGCATATGGATCAAAGCTGGCTTTGATTCTCAAAAAAAGCAATTAGATTAGAAGAAAATTAGGATCTTGGCTCACAGTATGAGCATGTGAAGCATAATTCATCTTGATTCAGAGTTTTTAATCTTCCATCACTGGGTATCAAATATGTCACATAAGAAAAATAATTTCAGCTTTGTTTTCAACTTTGCTGTTTTATCACTGTTCCTTAGAAACGAAAATTAAGTTCTCATGTTGGGAAAATAGTTTTAGAATCGTTAAACACACATACACACACACACATCAGACTTCATCAATCATAAGGTTCTATTCTAATAATGTCATATATTTTGATCTTCTGCTCTGCCTATCTTGGTGCCTGATGTGCAGAATTTAAAATTGTAGAATGTGAATTGTTGTATTTCCTGCAATAGAATGTGAGAAGTCATTAAGTATGTCCTCATAATACCTTTAGGACTGCAAAAAGGATTGCTTAGGAGTTGAAAAAGAAATAGAAAGAAAATGATACGCCCTCGGAAGAACAGGCGAACACAACTCAGTGAGCAGTGAAAATCAATGAAGGCAAAAAATGGTCCATTTTCACCTCGTTCATTTTCAGGGACAGACCAGTTTTACTTCATTGATTTTCAGTGCTCATTGAGTTGTGTTCGCCTGTTCTTTAGTTGTGCTCCATTCTCCATTTTTTTCAGCTTCACTTTTGTGTTTTATTTTAAACTGTGATTGTTCTGAGATAGACTTTGATGGCAGAGTTTTAGCTCAGTGAAACCATTTTTGCTTACTTGATTTTCTTTAGATATTATCATTACTTTTTAATATTTTATAAGTGGTATTTTTCTGAAGAATCTCCTGTAAATATTTATTTTCTCTATTTTGATCTGTCCATCAGGTTTTATGGGTGAAAACCTTTCCTATAAAATTGAAAGTAAAAACGAAATTATTTTAATTTATTAATGTAATAACCATTCAAATGAGGAAACTGTTTCTGTTCAATCCACACATAAAAAACCTATCACAAGCATATGTTCAGCACCATATATACAACGTAATTTTGTAATTGCCAGATACTGTATTTCGTATAGGTTCAGTTCAAGGAATTCTGAAGTTGTAAGTTCTGGTTTTTGAGAATTAGAGAGATGGATTTGAACTAGAGTGACTGACATGACTTTGAAGCTCACAAAGAAAATGTATAATGGTCCAGATCACAGCACCCCCAGCTAATTAGCAAATAGCGTTTGAGTCAGATTTATGAATTCTGGGTGTGTCATAAAAGCAGGTTCTTCTAAGTATTAGTGATATTCATTATGTCATCAAAATTTGTCTAGGTTCACTCTGGATTTAGGAGGGATTCATCTAGAGGTTTGAAGGCAGGGAAAAGTGGAAGCTAATATTTTGAAATATAAAACTGAGTAAAATAGGCATTTACAGTTTTTTTAGAGTATGTAAATCATTTACTACATATAGACACATACAGGCAATAGAGTTGTAATAAAGTGCAGTCACTTCCTGATTTTGTATGGATGTACTCAAGGTAGAAATAATGAAATATGTTAAAATATAGAATTTGATAAATACATAATAAAACTAGAGGCAAATCATGCCCATGTTATGAAGAGAGTAAAGCCATTTCAGCAAATATTTGAATGACTGCTTTACACAGGAGTTCAACTTTGATCTCAGGCTTAAATGATGACTTTTATTGGCAATCTGGAACATTCCAGGCTGAGAAAAGACTGAGAGTTAATTCATAGACTCTAGGGTATTGAAGAGTATTTTCTCAGAATAATCCTATTTGGCCCAAATGTAAGAATAGCCCAAATGTAAGAATTTAAGGTGAACCTGGAAAATTAGGCTTTGGAAGGTCCTAGAAAGACGAGTTGGAGGTGTTTGGACATGAATGTAACCAGAGATGAAGCACTAAGGCAAAGCCAGGATTAGACTATCTCATATTCTGCTTTCTCAGTTGTAACCATGTTGTTCTATGAATGTGAGATGTCTGCTAGTCGTGATTGAATTTCTTTATATTCATTCATTCAGTCTGCATTCAATTCATTATCCATTCATAACAGTTATAAGATGTAAGGACCCAGTAGTACAAAAGACAGGTCCAGTCTTCTCTCATGGAACTTATACTAGTAGAAAGCTACCTTTATATCCTTGGCTACCGAAGATAAATACCCTAAAAGTGAAAGTTTTAATAGAAACAATAATGATTATTCCACATAATTGTCCTTTATAGCACATCTGGAAATGCTCTCTGTTAGTAGTATCAAGAGTGTCTTACTATCATGCTTTGGTTAGCAAATTTAGCAAGAATAAATTAACCATTATGTCTTCAGGCTGTTAATGCAAGCTTTACTGAAGTGTTCTATGTGATCTTAAGCATAAAAATGAGAGTAATATACATAAATAGAATGTGTGAGAAATATATATGTGAAGTACTTAATCATACCATGTTTTGTGAGTTGTTACCTACCCATTCATGAGCAGTTCACAGAGCTGTATATATAAATATCTATTCATATTTTTCTCTATATATTTATCTGCTTATGAATATGTGGTATATGTGAGTATACATATGCATGTATATTAGTTATTGTTCTCTGAAAAGCAAATTCCATGTTCTCATTAGTTATTCAAGAGATTTATTCGGGAAATGCCTGTGAGGAAGGAGGGAAAGAATCCAAAAGAGGCAGGGAGAACCATCAGATAGTGATGCAGGTGTCATCCCTGGGAAGGAAGAAGGGAAGGATGGAGAGAAGGAAGAAAAGTTGGATTGGCAGAGTCTTGGATGTAGCAGAGTTTGTAGAAAATTTCAGCGAGGCCAGTGGGGAGTCCTTGTACCAAAGTTGCCTGTCAGAAGGGGTTTTGCATCTTTCAAGAATGGGCCTGCCTTAGTTATCCTATCCTGCTCAGTCATTAGCTGAGAATAATCCATGAGTAACATGGCCTCAGCAAAAATGCAGTGGTGGATTCTAGAACACTGAAGTTGGGGCTGTTGGTTAATTATGATCCCAACAGCAGGAGATTTAAGAGGTGCATTTTCATGGATACCACAAAATACATACATATAAACATACTTGTATATATATATATATGTGTATATATAAATGTTTTAAAACATGCGTATTTATTGCCTCAGAATGAATTATTAATGACTATTTTAAAACATCTTCATTGTTAGTTCATGGAATTATATTGTTAAGATACCTTTTTATCAATATATTTTGTTTGTTTCACTTACATGTTAAAATTTCCACATAACATTACTTCCTATATCAAAGGATATAAAGACACACGTAACTACCAAATGGGTTCATTGTTGGAGACAATTACCTAGTCTTTGTGAATGACCTTTAGCACACAGAAATGAAATATTACAGCTTATTGTTTAACTTTCTTTTCAAATTTTAATTCATCTTTTATAAATAGAAAATATTTAAGCTATGTATAGGATCCTTTTTTTTTAATGATCCATAACTTTGGAAAGCTAAATTATATTGCCCTTACAAAAATTAAGACCACTGACTGTTTCTTGCTTAATGAAATCAAAATAATGATTATGGCCCAGAGGTAACATTACAAAACTGAATATAATTGCCAATATATATGCATTAAGCCACAGGATGCCCACTTTGGCCACAGCCAAAACATAATTAGATTTCTCAGAAATACCTCCTAGTGTTTAAGAAAAACAGTACTATATCACGATGGTACACAGGCATATAAATGGTGTGACTTTTTTGAGATATATAAATGATGACAAATTATGTATTGTTTGGCCTTGCAGTATTAATGAAATTAGAGTGACTTAGACAAGTCATAAAAAACGTTTTTTCATACATTAAAGCTATACAAAATAATTCATTTGTATCTTTTTCCACTTGGTGGTCATCTGACTTCCTAATTCTGTTATTCATTATTTGGTATAGAGAGGAGTATGAAGAAGAGCATGTGGAAGTGGGCATTAAGCACAGTAACAAATTTGGTCAGAATGTTGTATGTTTCTTGATGTAAATTTTTTAAAACATTAAGAACCTAACTATTGATTCTTCACAGAAATGCAGTAAAGTGAAGCATAGCATAGTTAAAAATCTATTATGTTTATCCCTGAAAAGTGTTATGTGAGTTTTATGTATATACAAATGCTATAGTCCCATATAGCATGGGGAAAATTCACATCAAATCTGTACTTCTACATTGTCTCTGGATCACTTTTCAATTATTCACAATTTTTGCGTTACCCAAAAACTTACAAAAGAGTACTATAGTATTAAAAAGAAACCCTTTTCTAAAAAGTTGACTTTTAATGTCTTTTAATATATTTTTCCTAAATGTTTGAGATTCTACTATACTTCTAGCCATCAGTATTTTACAACTTCATGATTAAGGAATGAAAATTAGTGCTGCTTTTTATGGTACTACTTTAAATATCTATTAATTAAAACAATTTTAAGGGAAATTATTTCTCAGTTATACTCAATTGAACAATTAGAAAAAGCCTAATAAAGCTCATTTCTTTGAAGGGCACTGGAATTTATATGAAGGAAAAAATAATGCCTCATTTAAAAAATTTGGAGTAATATTTTAATTCATTTATCCAACAAGGATTCATTGAGTTTTACAGGCAAAATACTTCTCATCTACTAAGTGTTAGGTGAACAATAGAACCACTTTCCTGCTCTTACGAAACTTGTAGTCCAGTATTCTAGTCATCAAAAAGCTTATTTTCTAATGTTCTTAAATTCCTCAAGAATTCTGTACACAGAATTGATTATTTGACTGCAACTGGGAAGCATGTAGGAAGGAAAAGTACAGGACGTCAGGAAAGCATATATAATTCAGAAACTACACCTAGTGTTGAGCCAGGGGAGGTATCCTGTTTTTTCTTTTATTTCTGTATCTTTATTTTTAAATTTTTTAAATAGATCTTTATTGGAGTATAATTGCTTCACAATACTGTGTTAGTTTCTGTTGTACAACAAAGTGACTATGGAAAACAGTATGGAGGTTCCTTAAAAAGCTAAAAATAGAACTGCCATATGACCCAGGGGAGGTATTCTTGAGGGAGTGGTATTGGAGCAGAAATCTGGAGAATGAGACAGCAGAAAGGGAAGCAGTGCCTTCCAATGAGAGGGACGAGAAAAATGTAAGAACACCCTTGAGGAAATGGAAGAGGCCACTGTGACTGGGGCTCTGAGAGCTAGAACTAGTGACATGGGAAGTGAGGCTGGAGAGAGGGGTAGAGGATCTCTAAATGTGTCCTAATGTAACTAGTTTAGAGTAATCTTCAGGTGAATGTCATTATACTTGGGGACCATAATAAACTTTAGGTCACTTTTTGATATCAGAAGGTAATAGTCAATTATATTCTCTTATTTTGCCTGTGATCTTTTGATTAAATCACAGAGATTTTTCTTTTTAACAAAAGACAAATTGCTGCCACCTCATGCATTTAAAAAAATTCTTAGTGAGCAATTTTTGTAAAGATTGTATCCTTTTTGTAGGTCGCTTATCTTATTTATTTGGAAATGAGTTACATCAGTTGGTAGATGATACATCAGAAGTTTAGAACTTTCTCCCATCTTTCCAAGTTCCTAAATTATATTGCAATGAAAAGTTTTCTTTCTAAAAGTACTAAAGGTATTTCTCAATAGAAGCAATAAAATGAACTTTTTTGGCAGGTTTCCCAGAAAAAAAATCATCCCTCTAGCAATTTTGGAAATGAGTAGGGAAAAATGATAAATAATCTAAAATAAACTCACATTAGAGGCTTATATGGAATATTATGCAGTGTGTATTTGGAAACACATTTTCTTCCATTTTACCTTTAGGATTTTTTGGTTCTTTAAGAATGGGAAAATGCACTCCCATGAGAAATTCAGCATTAACATCCATTTCTACACTGAAAAATCTTGAGAAGTCATATATATCATTTTGAAATCTGTTTTAAAAGTAAGACCTAATAAGTGGGAGGATAGTAGAGTTTGATTAGATCTTTTTTCTTTCCACTAAATTCAAAATTACAATATTGATGTCCGCTGAATAAATTAGGTAGGGTAGAGGATGCAACTCAGAGGAAAAAGAGACCTCCAAAAGTCACCTTACATTAATGAAAAAGAAAAGGTGTGTGTGAGATGTGGCTCTAAAGCGAAGTATCTAATTTGTGGGTCACTTTTGGGATCTATGTCATGTACTAGCAGTTATACCTTATGTGTGGAATAACAATTTGTAAATTACATCAATATGTAAAATACTGTACATTAATAGAGAATACAGTTTCCATTTCTCAATACCTCTGCCCTGGCTTGTTATGATAACTCCCTAAGTAGTCATCCAATTTCTTGTGTCTCCATATTATCTAAATTAGACACACATATATTATTCTTTTAAAATCACAGTTATGTTAGACAAGATTTGTGCCCCAAATCCTTTAATAATTCTCTTCTACTTTATATGGTAGGTATTAATACATCCTCCTGTCTTCAACCTCTTTTTCTATGCTTATTTTCCATACTCCCTGTAACTAGCATGAACCTCCTACTACAGTGTGTATATATTCCATGTTTTCTTACCTTCAGGCTTTTGATTGTATTATTCTTCCTGCTTGTTATTTTCTCTTCCCTCTGTTTATTTCCTCTGTCACCTCAGTTTATGACTATTCTTTAAAGCCAAGTTCAAATACCTTAAACTCCATGAGCCTTTCCCTTATCTTTATGGAAAGTAATTGTCTTTTTTCTCATCAAAGAATTATCTCTGATACATTAACTATACTTCTCTTATAGCACTTATCACATTTTATATTACATTATTTATGTCGGCTAGATTATAAGGAACTTGAAGGTGAGGATTATATCTGAGTCATTTAGCTCAATGCCTTGCATAGTACATATACGTAGAATGAATGAATAAATATAAATGTAAAAATATATTACTTTCCTATGCATCAAGACATCAAGACAATGCAGGCTTTATCCATATACACAAATCAGGTTGAGTATTTATCTGACATGAAGAAGGAATGTCTCAGTAGTATTAAGTTGCTTATTCATTCATTAATTTTTTTTTTCCACGATCACTTGTTGAGCATCAGCTTTGCGCTAGGAACATTATATAAGTAGTTTGTGAATTCAAGATTGACATGAAACTTTAGCTGAGTCTTTCAAGAAATACGGCATTTGCTTTCAAGAGAGAAGGCATAAGAGCATAAGCAGAAAGCATAAAAGAAAGTATAGTCAAAATTTAATTGTGATGAGCCTTTATCCAGTCTGTAGGAGTTTGTGTTGAACTCTTGCCCCTTCACCGTTAAAGAAATTTGTCTACTATGAATTTTCATTGCTATGAAATGAAAATAATAATTTCTTCCATTGTAATATTGTTTTTGCAAATAATTTCAGCACCTAGAATAAATGAGGCTATTTTTCAGTATGAGGTGATGACATAAAAGAAAGTGATGAAATAAGTCATGAACTGCATAGTTAGAAGAGCCTGAAGGACTTTTCTTTCAACACAATTGGCATATTTGAGCTATGTATGCTAAAAAGTTCTGGCTGAAAAACAGTCATGTGTTTTCGTATTAGCATGAGAGTGAAATCTTTGAACCTTTAATTTTTTTCATTTTATTCCCAAAATAAACACTTAGGGAAGTGAAGTTTTGCAAAACTCTTAGTGTCTATGATATACATAGTGACAATAGGATGAAACTGTGAATCAGATGACTCAAGTTCTAGTCCTGGGTCAGCCATTGAATTAAATTTGTGATCTTGATCAATCCATCTACCTGATTTCTACCTGAAAAAACCTTTATACCAAAGTTTTGGGGTTAATCTTTAATAGTAATTTTTAAACTGCTGTGAGGAGTCCCTGTGGTTCACATAATCCCTTTAGGAGCCGCTTGCCAAGAAGAAGAGGCCTAGTGTGCCAGGCACCACCACTTTTAGTATTTGTTTTTGTCTTCTGTTTTCACTATGTATTATAATTCTCTTTACAATACATTCTGTGGCAGAAACAAAAACAACAACCTAAAAATAAAAAATTCCCTGCCTTGGATCATTTCTAGATATCATACATCAATAATCTTCATTTTACCTCTCTATGGAGCATGGATATTGGCAGGTAAATATAATTATCACTTTGTTCATTTTATTCACTCATCAAACATATATTTCTCTGAGAAGTTGTGGAAAGGTCTGTGTCCAGCATTGTGGAAATTCAAAGGCCACACCTTTCAAAATCTATTGGGGAAGATAGACACATAAATATCTAAGGGAAAAAAATCCTTAGGTAAGTGTTGTGCCAGAAGTATGAATAAAGTGCCTTGAATAAAAGCTGAAACTATATGCTTCATGCACCTGGCAGGTAAAGAATCCATAATAGCTGACTGTTGCAAGTATGTTTTAATCCTAGTGATTTCAGGTTCTGTTCTGGAACTGAAGCACTTTTTATTTCAGGACCATTGATTTTAAAGCAGATGCCTGAAGAAATGTTATCTTTGAAAACACTTTTTATTTTAAAATCATCCTCACCTATTCATGCATTACTTATTTTAATACAAAGTGCCATTTTTTAACCTTGGCAAAAAAAGATTTAAAACATTCTACTTAAAGTCCATAGGTTATAGGAAGCTTGGAGATCATTGTGAGGGAAGAATAAAAATGGAAATGTTCATATTGGTATAAATAATTCAATATATAAATATGTATGTCAAAGTCCAAGTGAAATATCTATTAAATGTATTATAGATTGGAATAACTTAATTAGTATAGTGCCATATGGTAATGTTTAAACACCCCTATACACTGCTTATAATCTATCTTCAGTATTTACCTGAATAACCTCAAAGCGAAAAGTACTACTGCATGAAAAAGGAAATATAAATACCCATTATTCAGCTTTCCAGAATCTTAGGTTTGGGCAGGTTACCCATGTCTCTTTTGCCCTCTGTTCTTTTCTTCTCTAAATTTTGAGCTTTAGTCTACCAAAAATGTGACAACACATCTTGCCTTCCACAAATTTTATTTGGTAGTAATTGAAATGTGTAAATTGCTTGTGATGGTTAATTTTTTGTGTCAAAGTAATGAGGTTATGGTACTCAGGTATTTGGTCAAACGTTATTTTAGATATTTCTGTGAAGGCATTTTTAGATGACATTAACATTTAAATCAGTAAATTTTGAGTAAAGCTAATTATCCTCCATAATGTGGGTGGGCCTCATCCTTCAATCAGTTGAAGGGCTTAATAGGAAAAGAATGACCTCCAAGGTAGAAGAGGGAATTCTGCTAGCAGATACCTTTAGGTTCAAATTGCAAGTGTTACTTTTGTTTCCAGACTGCTAGCCTACGCTGCAGATTTTGGACTTGCTAAGCTTCTGCAAATGAGTGAGCCAATTTCTTAAATAAATCTCTCTCTCTCTCTCCCTTTCTCTCTGTATATGTGTGTGTGTGTGTGTGTGTGTGTGTGTGCACATCTTCTTGGTTCTGTTTCTCTAGAGAAACCTGACTAATACATGCTTGAAGGTCTATAGCGTGCTGACCATGTTATAATAGTTTGAATCAAAAAATTTGGCCCCAAATCATGTTATTTTATGTGATGTGATATAGTAATGTAGATATTAAAAAGGAAAATACACTATGTTCAAGATAATAAGAGTGAGAAGATATTCTTCCAGAGATAAGATACAGTGGCATGAATATGTAAGCCAGTTAAACACTCAACTAGTTTTATTTATAGAGGGACATCAATGAACCCTATTATGCTATATTTCTCAGAAAAGACTATGCAGCCCCTCCTTACTTCCTCTTTCTTGAATGTTGTGGAGGCAGGTCTGGATATTTGTATAAAAGTTCCGCACAATTTGCATTTCTCTAATAATTAGTGATGTTGAGCATCTTTTCATGTGCCTGTTGGCCATCTGTATGTCTTCCTTGGTGAAATGTCTATTTAGGTCTTCTGCTCATTTTTAATTTTTTTAATTTAATTTATTTATTTTTTTTTTTGCGGTACTTGGGCCTCTCACTGTTGTGGCCTCTCCCGTTGCGGAGCACAGGCTCCAGACGCGCAGGCTCAGCGGCCATGGCTCACGGGCCCAGCCGCTCTGCGGCATGTGGGATCTTCCCGGACCGGGACACTAACCCGTGTCCCCTGCATCGGCAGGCAGACTCTCAACCACTGCGCCACCAGGGAAGCCCCTTCTGCTCATTTTTTAACTGGATTGTTTGTGTTTTTTGATATTGAGCTCCGTGAGTTGTTTGTATATTTTGTAGCTTAATCCTTTGTCTGTTGTTTCATTTGCAAATATTTTCTCCCATTCTGAGGATTGTCTTTTTGTCTTGTTTATAGTCTGTCATACAGAGTGAAGTAAATCAGAAAGAGAAGAACAAGTACCATATGCTGACACATATATACGGAATCTAAAAAAAAAATATGGTACTGATGAACCTAGTTGCAGGGCAGGAATAAAGATGTAGACATAGAGAATGGACTTGAGGACATGGGGTGAGAGGGGGAAATGAGAGTAGCATAGACATGTATATACTATATATATATATATATATATATATATATATATATATATATATATACACTAGTGGGAAGCAGCAGCATAGCACAGGGAGATCAGCTTGGTGCTTTGCGATGACCTAGAGGGGTGGAATAGGGAGGGTGGGAGTGAGGCTCAAGAGGGAGGGGATATGGGGACATGTATATGCATATGGTTGATTCACTTTGTTGTACAACAGAAACTAACACAGTTTTGTGAAGCAATTATATTCCAATAAAGATCTATTAAAAAAAAAAGTTCCACAAGATATGGGTGGTAAAATTTGAGAATTACTGGCATATCCATCTGTAATAAAGAATTGACTTCAATAATAGATAACTCTTACAATTGTTATGATCATTAATATTTTACTAATTTTTGTTCCAAAATAATTTTTTGCTTACCATTGCTGTATTTAACTTCTTTTATCTTATTCAGGCTTTTAGTGGAAACATAGTTATCATAAGTTTTCAAACTCCTAGAATAAGCCGGGCTCATTTGAAATCCTGAACTCTGAGTATATTTCCTGAAAGTTTTTTCAGAATTTAGTAAAATTGTATATTTGTTTTTCTTTTTCAAAAAACACGATATAAAAAGAGAAAATAGTCTAGGAAAAATAGTGCACATCATTCACCCTTCTTTTCAGTTATTAACATTTTGATAATTAGATTGCTTTAGAAAAGACTATTGCATGAAAGGAACTTTAGAAGCTCAATATTCACATCACCCTTATCCATTTTCCTTCCTTACTTATCATACCTGTCTAGTTTGCTACATATGTATTTATCGTAAATATATATTATTTTACATTTTAAACATTTTATATAAAAGGTGTATAGTACACATATTTATATAACTTTTTTTGTCAGTTAACATATTTTGGATGTTTTTCATTGTTATATACATAGATCTGGTTTATGCACTTTCATTGCAACTGATTATTTCACTTTACAAATATAATATCACAAACATTTTACTTATTCTCTTGTGGATGTACATTTTACTCATTTCTAATTTATTCTAATACAAATAGTTTTCACAGTTTTACTGGAATTGCCTTACGTATATCTTTGCAAAAATAATGTTTTAGTGGATATTCCTTGCATATCTCATTCTGTACTGAGACTTTCAAATTTTTCATCGATTTTCAAGTTTGTGAATAATGATTGACATTTAAAATGATAATATTTCCTAATATTGTAGTTTAAATTATGACATGTGGGGGCTTCCCTGGTGGCGCAGTGGTTGAGAGTCCGCCTGCTGATGCAGGGGACACGGGTTTGTGCCCCGGTCCGGGAAGATCCCACATGCCGTGGAGTGGCTGGGCCCGTGATCCATGGCCGCTGAGCCTGCGCGTCCGGAGCCTGTGCTCCGCAACGGGAGAGGCCACAACAGTGAGAGGCCCGCGTACCGCAAAAAAAAAAAAAAAAAAAAAAAAAAAAAAAAAGTATATGTTTTAAGATTTACACTAGTTTGCCCAGATAATTACAAACATACATTTACATACACAAGCACACTTTTTCTACTCATTTCTACTTTCTAGTTATGGAGGTAGGGTAGAGTTTGATCATGTGGAAATTCCTATTGAACTCAGTCAAGGAGTAGTATGTTAAGTATCTGTCAAGCCAATTCACATAATGTTAATAGGGTAGTAAATGATGTTTTTAAAATAAAATATTTAACAGGTGTACTTGTCACCTTTTCTAGCCTAAAAGCTACAAGAAGTGTGAAATAAGGAACAATTCCATATACCCTCCAGATATCTTTTTCCTAAGAAGTCAAATACTCTTTTTAGTACAGATGATCATATAGCTACTTTTATAAAACTATAGATTCTCTATGAATATTAGTGATAATGTACTTTATTTTCTCCAAGAAACACATAAAACCCAAACCTTTGTTTCTTTCCTTATCTCTGACACACACTTCCTATAGGATGTTTTTGAAGTTGTTTTTGTTTTTCATATTGATATCAATACATTAAAATTTTAAATCCAATTATATCAAATACTAATTACGTGCTAGTCTCTTCTGTAGGTGCTTTTCACAGTATATCTAGTTGTCTCTACTTTTTAATTCCAGAAGCTAAGGAGTGATTGTGTGGTGGGGTTTTTTTGTTTGTTTGTTTTTGACTGTTGTTTAAATTTGGCATATGGTCACAGTGTAAACTGGAAGTTAATAATCATTGCATGTTTTTCAATACATTAGAGCAGATTTGATTCAATGCTTATTTTCCAAGGGGAGTGCATTCTTATGCTAAATTAGCAGAGAATATATAGGTCTTATTCCCAAAAAAAGATCTTCATCAACTTAGAAGCCTCTAATGTAACTCTCTGTTTTTTTTTTTTTAACCATACCAGTGAGATTATATGTTGCATATTATATAGCTGAAATTTTTGTGTACTGTGACAATCTCTGTACAAATAAAATGCTCTATATTTTGGGGCATTACAATTATTTAGAATTTTTTACATATTCAAGTAGTAATAAGCATTGCTCCAACATATAGCACTTTACTTTATGAACACGTACTTCCTTTAGGGCTTCTGGCCAGGGATTTTGAAACTCAAAGCAAACAGTTTTTTGTTTTTTCCCTAGAAAAGTCAATAAGTAGCAATACGTATACAATTACAACTCAGAATATCCACATCACTATAATAAAAGTGTACTTAAACGGTTGATGTCAAAGACTGCAATTGCCTACCTGTCACTGTCTGGCAAGGAACAAGCTTAACCTTTGATTGTATTATACTCAAGCAGGATTCTTGACCTTTCTTATCATAGAGTCTGCTATTGGGGGATAAATAGTGGGAGTGAGTCAACTTCATTGCAACTGTGTCCTTGTTTAAAAATATGATAAATTAGAAAGGGTGTGGCTGTTGATTTTTTTCCCAACAAACATTGGCTGGAAATAAAAATATATTTTGGTTCAATAATAAAATTAAAGTTTTCACCTTGTGCTGAAGGTCACCATTCAACATCAAAATATTTTTGTTGTTCTTATTTTCTGAAAACTCAAGAAATGGAATTGACTAAGGATAAGGAAAATAGCTTTTTACTTATGGACATGATTTCCTTTGTAATTTTAAGGCTTCCCTGACCAAAAATATATTCCTAAGATAGTTATTTTCTGGTAACTTGAGTTAAATCATTAAATTATATTGCTTAAAGAAAGTAAAATATGTGAATGCCTCCTTACAGGACGCAGCTAAGTCAATTTCAGTGTATCGCTGAGGTCTTATAAACAAACAAACCCAGTGAGATGTGTTGTGCAGATACATACATCTACTCAAGTATCTTGTGATGTCTGGCAAAACTCTTCTACTGAGTGCAGTAAAGACTAGAAGAAATAGATGCATCCTTATTATAAGGGACACAATTTTCTTTGGTTCAAATTTGGACAGATTTGACTTCAATTTCCATGCACATTCATGTGTAAATAAGACATAGAAGTAAATTTATTGCATTATAAAATAAACCATGTAATATATTTTTTATATAAATAGCTTGATATTTTATAATATCTCTATCAGTTGTTAAAGGCTATTATTTCATGGTTCTTTTAATTTTTTTTTCAGTTTTATTGAGGACTAATTGACATACATCGTTGTATAAGTTTAAGGTGTATAGCATGATGGTTTGATTTCCATACTTTGTGACATGATTACCACAATAGGTTCAGCTAACATCCATATTTCTCTTGTGATGAGAATTCTTAGGACTTATTCTCTGTTTTGTTTGACAAATTATGTTTAGAGACTGAGATTGTCCTTGCCAATAGTTGCTTTAACACCGGTTCACTGCAGAAATTAAAATTTATAATAATATTTCACAAGCCAATAGCACACAAGATAATGATTCTTAAAAAGTCAGTAAAGAAATAACATGCCCCAAACCAGTGATAGATTAATCACACTATTGTTCCAGGCAAAGGAGAGATAGAAAGATACAAAATCCAAATTTAATTGAGGTGTACCTTTCTATGAGTTGGTTTTCAAAAGAGTTGGCTTAGCCAACCGAGAGCCAATGTCCCGCTGCTAATGTACATAGAAAGTCCTTTGTTGCTAGAGCAAGATGCTAGGGCAAAGAAGGTGCCAGTGTTGATGGGCAAGATGCTCTCCTTCAGGGGGCCTCTGCATGGTTTTCGCCACTGCCAACAAAGAGTAGCCATGCCAGGGCAGGAGCTAATGTTCTAAGGTCCTTGGAGAGCTATTTAGATCACCAAAGAGTAGCCTTATCCAAACAGAACTCTCTCAGTAAGTCCTCAGAAATTCTTAGTATTCAGAGCTTAAAGCTAGAGCTTAAACCTATAACATCTGTTACATCATAGTTGCTTCTCCATATGTTTATATTGATTAGCATTCAGTAGAGCAACAATTTTGCTAACGTCATCCTGACATGGCCTCTTCAGTGTAAAAAAAAAAACACGCTTAGATCAAAATAGCCTCACTTAAGCTATAATAAGTGGATTTGAAATTATAACAAACCAGTACATAACAACCCACCCTGTGATTTCAAATAACTCACATGCTAATTAATCCATAGGGCCTAATGCCCTATACAAATCTAAGTTCAGAAAAATATGAATTCACCCAGTGATTCTACATTGCTTAGTCTAATTTTCCTTTAATTTATTTCCCCACAGCTTTGTTACTGCAAGCTTTATTAAATAAATTCCTGATATTAATAGCAGAAGCATAATCAAGGGTTCTTTAATATGGTGTCAGATCCAGTCACTAAAAAAAACAACAATTAAATTTTTTAAACTACTCAGTTAAGCTTCCTTGACAATTGCATTTCCATGTAAAAGTCATTTTTATAGACCTCCAGGGGTTACAAGCTTGCCTAGCACTCACTATCAAGCCTGTATGTGCTCGATTGCCATGACATCATTATTTTAGGGAATGCATGTTTTTGTTCTCTTTTTTCCTTTTGTTGTCACATTCATTACCTCTTCTATTTTTACACACCCCATTATTCTCTGTTCCTTATTTTACCCTTGACTCCAGTAGGTATAGGTAAGGTTTGGCTTAGAGAATACTGTTATTGTCCAGTTTCCCATATTATATATAACTGGTTGAGGAGGTATCAAGGCCATAGTCATGGGTATTTGTACCATAAGTAGATCCAAAGGACTAGCAGCAATAAAGGTATTTTGGTTTCATTTCACCAACATACTCTTCAGAACATGTTTTCTTTATGTCATAACGTGACTTTTTATGGCCTGTAGGTTCCACTCTCTCTTTTGATATTGGGGAACCACAAAAATGTGGTAACCCAGTGTCATGTTTCCTTCTTTAAGGGCCAATATTCTAGTTTCACAGTTGCCCAGGGAGTCACTGCCTTTAGGATGTGTGGTATCTATTCTGGTCCTAGTTGGATTATCTGCAATTTCAGGTGACCAATATTGTCCAGAAATTATGGCTCATTAAAATATATTCCACATATCTTCCAATCTCAATTGTAATAATTGGCGATCAGTTTTTAAAGAAACATATTTATATATATTTTTAGAATCTCATTATTTGTAGAATTATCCCCAACTGCTTTCTTCCAGAACATCCAGTGCCCTGTCTCTGTTTGAAAATCGTTTATGTTTTGCAAGATGCAGCTGATCATATTCATCTGTGCACCCGATCATGATAAAGCTGCCATTGCATGCACACTAAGTTGTGATTGTTTATTTTCAAAAAGTTTGAAGTCCAAATTGATTTGGTCACTTTGAAATTGTGAAAAGGCTGCTGCCATCGTGCCTCCAATTATTCCTCCCACAAGTTAAACAAGGAACTGTAGGGGTTTTCTTACCTTTAATGAATCAGCCTTTGGCATATGTTATAGGTTAGGCATACAATTGAATAGATAAAAGTGAACACAATTAGAAGATCTATGTTTGGCTTTAAAATCCTGTATATTGAATTTTAGAGTATATGCTATTGTAGTGGACTCTAACATTACAGTAAGAGGTTAAATGAGCATAGGTTCCCATATCTGGGGAGTCAGAATGTTGGGGGTGAAGTAGAATCCCATCATGATGTAGCACCGTGGATTATGATAAGCCTTATATGTTAGATTTTCAATGTGTTCTCTATATACTTTACATGGTTTTCCTGTTTTCTTGAAGTCAGGGCATGTTGTCCATGGATCTACAGTTAACTTTTTAATGGGTGAACTATGGGTTATATAATGTAAGCTGTGAGTATTATAGGTGATCTAATGGGGTCTATGAATATTCAATGATACAGTAGCCCATGAATCATTGTGAGGGTATACAGTAACTATATCTATCCCTTAGGCATCATCATTGCCTATGGCTGCAATAAGATACTTAGAATTCCAAATTGTAAATTCTTGTTGGTGTGATCTCAGTGTTGCGTGCAAGTTATCCCACATATGTGATCTCAACATTTTACTGCTAACCCTAGGTTTCCACCAGTCATCTATAGACTCCACATGTGTTCTGTTCCATAAATAAATTATTATTTTGGACCAATCAGCAATCTTTGAGATGTTGTTAGTATAGAATAGATTTTTTCATTGAAAACTCCAGGCGCCTGCTTCTCATCTGGGTTGTTTTTATGTCTGTGTTAAATTTTATGCATCCTAATGCATGTATTGGTTCTGTGAAACTGGTTTCATTGATACTAAAACAATCAGCCTGTGGCCTATATTCACAATACCTATATGCCACATCATATGTTCCATTAATTAACATAAAGTTCAAAGTAGAGTAAGTAATTTTTGGCATGGGCCACCGTAATGCGTGGTTGCTGATTATGTTATTTGGTGTCTCATTACATGGAGATTTAGCATAATTTAATAAACTGAAGCATAGATTATAATCTACTGATGGCACTGTTGTATTGATGTGCATTTTGTTATTGCCCCAAACTGATAACTTGTATCCCTGTAATATAGGTATGAATGGTCCTATACTATTGGGCCCAGAGGAAACATGATGTACAGATTCTACCTATTCTTCTATTGAAGATGGGCATATAGCTACTTGTTATATTTTACCTGGCCACGCGTCATTCCTCATTATTGTACCATTGTTACTTTGTTCAAAAACCACTGGTCTTCACCCCAGTGACATAACCTTACTATTTGACATATGACAGACATAACCTTACTATTTTGAGTAACTTGTGGGGTACTTACATGTAGGAGATAAGCCATGCTTTTATGTTTCATAATTTAGATTTGTTATACCAATAGAAAAATTATGTGTTGCCAGTGAGTTCTGAATATGACAGAGAATTAGTGTAGGGTTTGAAATAGTTAGGTTATAGAATTCCACACTGGATGTGGCAGTGGTTGTCTCCTGTATAGTTAAATTACCATAGGGCTTCCCTGGTGGCGCAGTGGTTGAGAGTCCGCCATGGCCATGGTTGAGCCATGGCCACTGAGCCTGCGCGTCTGGAGCCTGAGCTCCGCAACGGGAGAGGCCACAACAGTGAGAGGCCCATGTACCGCAAAAAAAAAAAAAAAATACCATAAAGAACAGGTTAGGCCATTCTGTGACATAAAGTCTAACCTCTTTGCTATCAGTGGTATTATATTCTCATGGAACTTCTAAATGTAGATGATATTTGTGTGGAAGTGGAGATAGTTTGTAGTTTATTTCAGATACATTTTTGGTGGAATCAACAGGGTCTCTTAAATATATCATTTGGAATGATGAGTCTCTATGTGGTCTGTGTGGTTTTCTATTCCCTCTGTGGTTTTATTTCCTCTTTCTCATAATCATAATAGACTTCTTCACAGTCTCCTATTTTTGTCCCATACTGATATCCATTGCCACATGGCCAGATGATATAGTCCGTTAGATGAGGCCTCCAAGTTCCAGTCACATGACCTATGTGTTTCAGGTTTTGGTTCTATGTGTGTCATTAGAATTATCACCTTTTGTCCTGCCAGTTGGTAAAATGAATTCAAAGAGCATCCTGCAAGGGTGAAGCATTGCTGTATTTCTACAAATGTACTTTTTGGGTCTGTGTGTAGAGAGAATATATAATCTTTCATTTTTTTGGTATTCAGAGTATCTGGCATAGTACCACCAGTGTGGTATGAGGAAGGGAAGTGGATGATGTCATAAAGGATGGAGTCGTATCCTGACCAGAGGGTGGCATTCCATATTGGAAAGGTGGCACAGATGCTGTTGTTGGTGCTATCTGTGGAGTATCCATAGGTGCAATGAGTGTGGCATCCAGTACTGAATAATAGTGTGGCCAGTAGACAGCATGCTGCACTGACCCACTTAGCGAAATTTATAGGGTTCAAGTTTCATAGCGGGTTCATGCCTGCAAAATAAAGATAGTGTCCTATAAATTTCTAATTCTTTGTAGTTGCTGTTCTTGCTACCTAAGGAAATCTGTAACTATTATAACCTCTACTGCAATGTTGCCCCAAGCCCAATTATCCTATACCATGCCAGGCTAAATATTAGGCATCTAATAATGATGCCATATGGAAATGTGTCTTGCCATCATATATAGAGTAATTATCCATGTTTTTAGCACTTATTTCCAGTATTGGTTCAATAGAAGATGGTGTTTATGCTTGAAAATTTTATAGAAACATCATATTATTTTCTTTAACTTGATTTAATATGCTTTTTCCTTTAGTCACCAATAGGTTTAATTAGTGGCAGATGCTATAATTTCCCTAGTACCATGTATATATCTCCATGATATATACATATATATGTATATATCATTATGGTTTTTTTGTTTTGTTTTGTTTAGTTTTTTCTTTTGCGGTACATGGCCCTCTCACTGTTGTGGCGTCTCCCATTGCGGAGCACAGGCTCCGGATGCGCAGGCTCAGCGGCCATGGCTCACGGGCCCAGCCGCTCCGCGACATGTGGGATCTTCCCGGAACGGGGCACGAACCCGTGTCCCCTGCATCGGCAGGCGGACTCTCAACCACTGCGCCACCAGGGAAGCCCCATTATGTTTTATGATTAATACTTTTCCTTCTAATGTAGATTATGTGGTATTGCTAGTGCTAATTCTTATCTCTATAGGTGCCTGCAATATTAATTCAGTAGTTTTTTCATCCCTTCAATATCTGTAGTTCAGAGTTCTCGCTGCCTCCCAGATTGCTTTAGTCCAAGCTTTTATATCTACATTGTTAGTAATCAACCTAAATTTTTGCTTGAGCAAGCCATTATACCTTTCAGTTGATCAAAAGGCAGTTGGGTTGTAGAGTAAGTGGAAATTCCACATTATATTCTGTTTCAATCTTGTATTATTTCTCCTGTGAAGTGGGTTCCCTGATCTGACTCTGTGATGGTTGGGATGCCATAGCAAGCCATACAGATTTCCGATGCTCTGATTGGTAGATTTTTGATCAGTTTTCATGCAGGGGTAGAGTAAACCTATTCCTGACCATGAGACTACAATGGTGCTTGCATATAGTTTATTTTCTGGACCCTCTGTAATCAATTTGTATTACTTGGAAGGGTATCTCAGCTTTGACCTTATCTGGAGTATTTATTAATTTATTAACCTTATCTGGAGTATTTATTAATGACTTCCAAGCTTTAAACTTTTAGCAGTTCTCCTATGTCTTAACTTGAAATTGGAGGTATTTTGTAGGTATATACATGTTTCTTCTTCTTCTGTTCTAGTGTCCTGTACACTGGGATAACCTGTTTGGTGATGTGCCCATATATAATGATCCTATCATTTGGAATATCTGTTCAGGTTTTATGTTCCATTGTCCTTTCTGTCTATGTATGGTTATGTTTTGAATTGGTTTCTTCCTTACCCATGAATCATTGTGTTTCTTAAGATAAATCTTGGGAATTCTCACTTCATTCATTTTTCCTGGTGAATTTGCCTATCTAGCTATTAAATTTGGTTACTTCACAGTCACTCTTCTGATATGTGGAGACATGTGTGATGAATATGGGTATGTCAGCCAGTGCTCTTTTCTGCCATATGTCCTTATTTCCTAAATTCTAGTCATTTCCCTGCCATGTTCCTGATCAAATAGCTATTCCAAGAAAAGGTATACCTCATTCTGATTTTCCTTAACAGATTATTCAACTGTGAATTTTATGGCTATTAGTTCTGCAGAATGTGCAGATTCTCCAGAGCCTGATTCTGTCAGGGTTAAACTGTCATTAGTCCTCAAGCCCACAGCCTGCCAGCGTACTCTGGATGATGTCATGAAGGTTAATCTATCTGTAAACCATGTGTTGTTGAGTGCTGTGGACCAGAGTGGTCCCCACTGCTCAACTCCTAAGGCTTGAGTAGGCTCAACCCTCTGAAACTCTAGCAACTCCACTATTGGCATTGCTGAGATTTTCTCAGTTAATGCAGGGATTTGACCACCCATCCATATGTCCTGCTTGGAAATACACCATTTCCTTGTTAGGACTTCATAGTCAGGGGTGGTTTCCCTTGGTTTGTCAGGGGTCTGTCTTACCCAGTCCAGGACAGGCTGTTGGAGTTTAAGTATAAATGATTTATTTTCTGTTAGTGGCTCTGTAT
The DNA here is from genome assembly GCF_963455315.2 of Globicephala melas. NCBI lineage: Eukaryota > Metazoa > Chordata > Mammalia > Artiodactyla > Delphinidae > Globicephala > Globicephala melas. The sequence goes on along the minus strand of NC_083318.1, from coordinate 128,419,527 downwards.
TTTATAGGGCAAACCTTTCAAGGCTATCTATTCTTAGACCACAGAAAATTCCTAGTCCAAAACTCAATCAGGTAAATTTTGGGGTCCTTTGGTGTTTTAGTCCACAGTGACCATGTTGCAAATCCTTGTAAATATAGACACTTGAGTGTTTATTTGGAGTTCCTATTAGCTAATGTGTCAAAAGTTCTGATAGCATTTTTCAAATAAGTAAAGGCTGCTTGAGTCTCTTTCCATCTAAATTCCCTACTTTTCCTAGTTATTTCATAGGTGGGTTTTAATATTATACCCAAATGTGGTTTATGCTGTTTCCAGTGTTCAAGCTGTCCTCTCAGTTTCTGAGCTTATTTTGTGGTAGGAGTTGGTATGCAGTCTATCTTGTTTATGACTGGCTCTGGTATCTTCCTACCATCAGAGGACCAAGTTATGCCCAGAAATTTTACTGTAGTTTAGGGTCTTTGGACCTTCCCTGGGTTGATGGTCCATCCTCTGAGTGTAAGGAATTCAATTAACTCTAACCTGTATTTCAAATTTGGCATGGAGTGTGGTATGTCCCACAGCACCAACTAATTTTATTACTACTTTGGGTCAGGTTGATGACTTTACCAATTTTTTTTTGGCAAATTATGCTCATAGACTGAAATTGTCTTTGCCAATAGTTTATTTAACACTGGTTCACTGTGGGAATTATAACGTATAATAATAATATTTCTCAAGCCAATAGCATGCAAAATAATGTCTCTTAATAAGCCAATAAAGAAATAACATATCCCAATTTCCCCTTTCCTCTACTTCTATTCCATTGAAATGGCTGTTTTCCTCCTCCTCCCAAAATCATTTTCAGGTACTCATCTCCATCCCATTCTCAAACATTCATAAAATACGCTTTCCTATATTGTAGAGAACATGATCTTCCTCCTATCTCCACCATTCCTTCTGAGCTTATTATGTAGTTTGTAATCCGTCATGAACAAATTGAGAATCAAGGCTGTCATAGCAAGAACCAAAGTCATGGGAAAGGGAATGAAAATAGCACAGCTTGGTTGAAACGGCTTTCACCTTGCCTTTTGTGTTAGTAGCAACAGTATTCTAAGAGGCTTTTTTACTACATTATCTTTCCTATCCTAACCCCAATTCAAACAATGGTTTCAGAGCATCTCAGTTAGACATAAATATTAGACATAAATCTATAGCCTTCCATACCAGAAGGGTTTAAGTAGATACATTAACTTTTTCTCTACCCACTTTCTAGTCTATATGAATTAGGATAATATATTTAATTATTTTCTTTTGATAACAAAAGAATATAATGCCTACTAATCCTGTTTGTAAGTTTTAAGAATGTCAGAACTCCTCAATAAAAAAAAGGTAATGTATAAATACAATATATCATATTCAGTTCATCCACCATTTGATAGCATGTCTTAGGCTCCAAAGAATTCAGAAAGAAGACAAGATCATTGATCTCAAGGAGCTTACGGTCTCAAAGGGGAACTAGAAATGTAAGCACATGAATACTAAAGGGATTGATTTACTTAAGAATAGGAGTGTGTATAAAACATAACCATTGTACAGAAAAGTGCCTAATTCTCATAGGAAGTTAAAGGAAGTGCTTCATAGAAATAAATTCTCCTGTGCAGTTTAGAAAGATAAATTGGAATATTTGTCAGAAAAGGAGTAGAAAGGGAAATAAAGGAAATATCAGGCAGAGAGAACATATACAAACTCATGAAGACTTTACTCAATTAAAATCAATAACTTTTCATTAAAGATCATTTTGAGATGGGATTACATACATACCAGCACAGGAAAATATCATAATTCTGGTATAAAGTCTCATTTCACCAGATTGCTTAATTTGTTTGCACATTGATATTATGGAGCCTATTTGAAAAATTATTTACATAGAGGCATTATAATTCACCAGCAGAAGAAAAGCACTAGGGATGTGAATGATGTACTTTCCTTGTAGTTTCATCCAAGTCTTCATTAAGGAAGAGCTTACATCCTTCTAATTGGATCTTTTCTTTTAGAAGTATCCAATTAAATGTTTATTTGCAGTTCATAAAGCATCATAATCTTATTTGCTTGAAAATCCTGTTTGACATGTCCTTCTATTTAGGCTTAGTATTAAATTAGGTGCTAATAGATTAAATAATGAGATTGTGAAATGTTAATACAGAGATTAGTTCAATTTTCTACCCATTTCCACTAATGTGAAAAGCATCTAATACATTTGCATAAATCTTGAATTATAAATGTGATAATAAACACATAGAATTGAAGATTTCATTAGTTTACATCTATTGGGCAAGGGACAATATAGAGAAAAAAAGGATGCTGTACTGGCAAAACCCTTTATATTATCTTTATCATTTAGATTTTCATTGACTTTCAAAACAATAATTTTTAAAAACTACGTAGTCCTTTATTTTTCCATTTGTTTAACAATTTTCAGATTTTTGCTTCTATTATTTTTTTCTATATTTCATTCTTACCTCCAACCCCCTTTTTTCCTGTCACACTTATTTTTCTGTTAAACCAGTTAGACTGTTTAGCTTTTAAAATTTATTCTCCATTTTCTAATTGTAGTATATGTGAAACTATGCTTAAAACTGGTCTCAAAGTTTTATCTTGAATAAGTAATATTTTATTTTATTTTATTTTTTAAACATCTTTATTGAGTATAATTGCTTTACAGTGGTATGTTAGTTTCTGCTTTATAACAAAGTGAATCAGCTGTACAATTACATATATTCCAATATCTCCTCCCTCTTGCGTCTCCCTCCCACCCGCCCTCTCCCACCCCTCTAGGTGGTCACAAAGCACTGAGCTGATCTCCCTGTGCTATGTGGCTGCTTCCCACTAGCTATCTATTTTACATTTGGTAATATATATAAGTCCATGCCACTCTCTCACTTCGTCCCAGCTTACCCTTCCCCCCACCGTGTCCTCAAGTCCATTCTCTACATCTGTGTCTTTATTCCTGTCCTGCCCCTAGGTTCTTCATAACCTTTTTTTTAAGATTCCATATATATGTGTTAGCATACGCTATTTGTTTTTCTCTTTCTGACTTCACTCTGTATGACAGACTCTAGGTCCATCCACCTCACTGCAAATAACTCAGTTTTGTTTCTTCTTATGGCTGAGTAATATTCCATTGTATATATGTGCCACATCTTCTTTATCCATTCATCTGTCGATGGACACTTAGGTTGCTTCCATATCCTTGCTATTGTAAATAGAGCTGCAGTGAACATTGTGGTACATGACTCTTTTTGAATTATGGTTTTCTCTGGGTATATACCCAGTAGTGGGATTGCTGTGTCATATGATAGCTCCTTAAAAAATTGAATAAGCAATATTTTAGAAGCCTTTTAAAGATAGTATGCCTCGGAAATGTGTGCTATGGAATGATCATATTAAAATTTCATTAATGATGTGAAATGCAAACTTACCTGTAGAGTATATGAAAACTTAAGCCAAAGAAAAGCTAAATTATCAATAATATACATATGAGATTGTCTTGAATCCAGGCTAAGTCAGCTATTATCCAAACTAAGAGGATAAGTTAGATCATCTACCCAACACAAATTGAAATACAATTATATACAAGCATTGTACCAGGTAGTAGAGATACGAATAATATTGTTATTTAATATTTACTGAGTGCTTATTATATAATACCATGTTAAGATTTTCATCATTGGCTAATATAATCATTCAATAATCACTCTGAATAAGTACTATAATTGTAGTTCGATTTTTTGGATAAGAAAATTAAAACTTGGAGAATTAAATAACTTTTCCAAAGTCACTCAGCTAGTAGAAAGTGGCAGAACTGGTGGCGATCATTTTGCAATATATACAAATATCAAATCATTATGTTGTACACCTGAAACTAATATGACATTATATGTCAATTATACCTCAATAAAAAAGAATAAAAAATCATAATACCAATCTATAAGCATTAAAATATTGCAACTTTTTATTCATTTCTGAGAAAGATACAAATTTATTTCAGTAATGTCAAAGCAAGTCCTCAACCCCCTTTAAGAGAGACTATGTTTTGTGAAATATTTCTAAATATAAAGAATTGCTTGGAATTCTTAGAAAAGTTTGCCATATGACCTAACCATGGAATAAAGTCTATACTAAAACTGAAATGTGTTAGAAACAGTAAAAGGGACCTTATGCAAGAACTGACTGAAATATTTCAGAATTACATCTATAATTTGAGTAATGTCCATGGACACAGAACTACTAGTATCTCATAGGTGAGCAGAGTTTACATTTATTGTATGTCGGCTATATATAGCCATTATCTCTTTAACACAACAGAATAGAATGTAAGGTATGATTTTTCAAATTTTACAGATTTAAAAATAGTGGTCTGAAACAGACCAGTCTTAGAGATTACTTAATACAGTGATCTTAATGACTTCACAGGAAAACTGTTCAAATTTTGAGAAACATGTACTTTAACTTTGCTAATACTCTCTACGTACAGTGCTCCTGGGACATTTTAAACTAGATTGTATAGTATGTTGTAGTTTTGGGTACTCATCCTGATGGTAAATGGTAAATCTAACAGTAAGGTCAAGCCAGTTCCAAGGAAGGAGATCGTATTTCCTGGAACATATGAGAACTTTGCCTCTTGTGTATATAAGAGAATAATGTAAAGGTGAAAGGACGTAGCAGAAAGACAATGAAATGGCATGTTAAGTGTGGGTTGTTTAATAATTACTATGTGGTTTTGATATGGGGTGAAGATTTTGTTGATCTACAGAGCATTCTGTTGGTGATCCTTCAGTCCCCTTAATCGCCCAGTCCTAAAAACTAGTAGTCCAAATTGTTCCATGACTCCAAACAAGGTTGAGGACCAGTGATCTCCTGCAGCCCTTTTACTGTATAGGTGAGTAAGCTGAAGGCTTGAATCATTCAGTGACTTAACCATAATCAGTGAGCCTGTCATTGCAAAACCAAAGCTAGAACCAAGAGCTCCTAATTCTTTTTCCCATTATGCTTTCTCTCATACCATGCAGCAGTATCTGAAGATAGTTGTAAAATTTGTGTCTTTTTTAACTCTAACTAGTAAGAGTTTTATGATAGTGGTAAATGACCAAAGCAATCAAGCAAAATAATTTACACATGCATTTTTAACAGCTTCATTATTGTATAAATGACATACAATAAATTACATAAGTCTAAATTGAACAATTTGATACATTTTGACATATATATAACCATAACCACAATCAAGATGATAATCATACCTCCAAAATTCTCTTTTGCCCCTTTGTATTCCTCCCTCCTGTATTTCCTGTTTGCAACTTTATCCCCAGGCAAACATTGGTAATCCTCTCACTATACCAGAATAATATAAAAATTTACTACATTGAGTTATTATGATTAAATGAGAAAATATTTGTACAACTTTTAGAATAATATCTTATGTTTAACGTACTGAGTTTCTAAAAGGAAATTTAAAATAGAAAAGAAAATTTATCAGCACATAAAATTCCTGTGCAAAGCTGAAATGCCCTAGGTGAGCTCTCACTCACGGGGTACAGCTGTTCTGTTCTTTAAGCTTCATCTTAATTTCGTATCTCCATCACCAGTGTAAAATTTTTTGGAGCAAATATGTTCTATTTTTATGTCTTTTTTAACTGTCCTATGGTGGGCAATATATGGCTGGTAAAGCAAGCGTTTAATAGATTCTTGTTGAAACAGTGCATTTGAAAATCAACAATGGGGCTTATTCTACTAAAATGAAATAATTGTAAATAGATGTATTCCTAAATGATATATTTTAGTATATGTTTCATTAAAAGAAACATTTTAAAACAATTACATTGTACATAAGTATTTATTATTAATGAATACACATAGCATTAACAAGTAGAACTTGGAAATGACTATTTTATGAAAGAGCTTCAAAAAGTATTGTAGAATTTGCCATATAATAAACAACTGTTATTAAAAAATACATATATATGAGTCACTTCCAGCCAAGATGAAGTCACAGGGCCTAGATTTATCAATCCACCAAAACAACTAAAAACTAAGCAAAACATGAAACAAAAGTTTTTAAATTAATGGACATCAGGCTACAAAGGACAGTGATACCTGAGGGACAGGAAACAAACAAAGTGAGCCCAACAACTGCCTGAGCTCATAGCCTGAAGAAAATTTCTAGACCACAGCAAAGGAAGGGGAACGGGAGAATCCAGCATACTCCCTTAGTATTCCCCGTAAAGTACTCAGCAGAGTAGTGACCAGTGAACATGTGTGACTAAATTATCAAAAGCAGGAGAAAGAAACATATGAAAGGTGTAGACACACCACTCACCAAGGTTTACTTAAGGCTGCCAAGACCACTGACTCTTCTTAACACTAAAATGGAAAACTTCATAACAGGGCATTAAGTGAATACTTAGAACAGTTTGCAAAAGAAAAAATGAGTAAATTTGAAGAAATAGCACCAGAAACCCTCAAAATGAAATACAGAGAGAAAAAAACTGAAAAAAAATAATACAGTGATCATCAGTAACCTATGGGAAAATTTCAAGAAGTCATACTTGTATAGTTGAAGTCCACAAAGAAGGGAGGAGCAGAAAAATATAATGGTTCAATTTTTTTCTGAATCCAAAGAAAACTATAAACCCAAGGATGCAAAAATGTTAACAAACCCCAAGCACAAGAGATATGAAGAGAATTAGAACAGGGCACATCATAAGTAAACTGCTTGAAACCAGGGAAAAGGATAATGTCTTAAAAACAGCTAGAGGGAAAAAAAGAAATTATATACAAAGGAACAAAGATAAGGAAACAGGTTGATTTGTCATCAGAAACAATGCAAGCCAGCAGACAATGGATCAACATTTTTTAAATACTGAAAGAAAAACTGTCAACTAATGATTTTCTTACTCAATGAAAATAACAATCAAAGCAAAGATAAAGACATTTTCAGGCATAGAAAAGATTAAAAAATTCATCACCAGCAGAACTACATTACAAGTAATGCTAAAGGCAGACCTTCAGGTATAAAGTAAATGATCCAAGATGGAAATACGGATTAACACAAATGAATGAAGAGGTCTAGGAATGGTAACTATGTGGATAAATATAACACATTTTTTTCTTATTATGTAAAGGTCTTTAAAACACAGTTGACTATTTAAAGATAAAAATAATGATGTAGTATAGGGTTATAACATACCCAGAAGTGAATGTATGTCAACAACAACACTCAGGCCAGGGGAAGAAAAATGGGAATGTAATATAAGGTTCTTATACTATTTCGAAGTGGTATAATTTCACTTACAGGTAGACTATAAGTTAAATATGACTACTGTAAACCCTAGAGCAATCTCTAAAATAATACAGCAAAGTCAACAAATGAGTCAACCAAAAGGCAAAAGAGAATCATAAAATGCTCAATTAATCCAACAGAAACCTGAACAAGAAATAAAGCATAGATAGGACAAACAGAAAATAGCAAGATGGTAGATTAAAATTTAACCACACCAAAAATCACTTTAAATACAAATAATCTTAACAAAATTAAAAGACAGAGACATTTAGATTAAACAAAGTGTTTTTTTTAATGTATGGTGTATCAATGGTATATCCATATAATGGAATACTACTCAGCAATGAAAAGCAATGAACTATTGATAAACAGAGAATCATGGATAGTTCCCATAATATTATGCTGAGTTAAAGAAGCAAGACCAAAAATGGACAATATATTGTATGATTCCATATATGTTAAGTCTCTAGAATTGCAAACTATTATAGTGAGAGGATTACCAATGTTTGCCTGGGGATAAAGTTGCAAACAGGAAATACAGGAGGGAGGAATACAAAGGGGCAAAAGAGAATTTTGGAGGTATGATTATCATCTTGATTGTGGTTATGGTTATATATATGTCAAAATGTATCAAATTGTTCAATTTAGACTTATGTAATTTATTGTATGTCATTTATACAATAATGAAGCTGTTAAAAATGCATGTGTAAATTATTTTGCTTGATTGCTTTGGTCATTTACCACTATCATAAAACTCTTACTAGTTAGAGTTAAAAAAGACACAAATTTTACAACTATCTTCAGATACTGCTGCATGGTATGGGAGAAAGCATAATGGGAAAAAGAATTAGGAGCTCTTGGTTCTAGCTTTGGTTTTGCAATGACAGGCTCACTGATTATGGTTAAGTCACTGAATGATTCAAGCCTTCAGCTTACTCACCTATACAGTAAAAGGGCTGCAGGAGATCACTGGTCCTCAACCTTGTTTGGAGTCATGGAACAATTTGGACTACTAGTTTTTAGGACTGGGCGATTAAGGGGACTGAAGGATCACCAACAGAATGCTCTGTAGATCAACAAAATCTTCACCCCATATCAAAACCACATAGTAATTATTAAACAACCCACACTTAACATGCCATTTCTTTGTCTTTCTGCTACGTCCTTTCACCTTTACATTATTCTCTTATATACACAAGAGGCAAAGTTCTCATATGTTCCAGGAAATACGATTTCCTTCCTTGGAACTGGCTTGACCTTACTGTTAGATTTACCATTTACCATCAGGATGAGTACCCAAAACTACAACATACTATACAATCTACTTTAAAATGTCCCAGGAGTATAAAACTGTGGCACAAAGGAGTTAAATAACTTGTCTGAGGCCATACAGCTAGTAAAACTTTATGGCATATTGAAATAAATTGGTTATGTGGTTAGACATCCTTAATATTGCATTGCTTTACTTATCCAATCCTGTTCACTGGTTAAAAATGATTAAAGTAATAAAATATTTTATTAATGGCAAATAAAAATTTACATATATCTTAGATCCTGTTTTACATTATCACTATTAAGTAAAGACATTTGATAGAGTTTTTCCAAATATCATAGTATTTAAAGCTGTATTCTTAAAAAGATTATATGTATCATATTATGTATCTAATTACTTTCCCAACATGTAACCAAATATAGATGTTTATGTTTAAAATGTGCTATTGTACAATGATAAATTTTAAAAATATGTCAGTGAAGTTCATTTGGGAATGAAATACTGGTTTTCACTCTCTGTAAGGCTAATAAAGTTGATACACTCTTTTTTGAGGGGTGAGGGTAGTACAAAGCTGACTAAATGAAATGTGATCATTTAAAACTCTGTCTAATGGTGGGGGGCAACCTGCAAATACAGAGGTGGCTAAGATATTTGGTTTATCTGAGAGAGAGAGAGAGAGAAAAAAAAAGGAAGGAAGTAAGGAAGGAAGAAAGGAAGAAAGAAAGAGAGGGAGAAGGAGAGGGAAAAGGATAAGAAGGAGGGAGGGAGAGAGGGATTGAGTGAGTGTGTGTGTGTGTGTGTGTTTGTATGTTTGTGTGTGTTTAGCATTGTTAGATGTATAAAGATGTACTTAAATCTTTTAGGCATGGAAGAATATTTTTGTCACAGTGCAGCAGCTCTGGCACTGGAAAAAATTTAACAACTGTTTTTTTAAAAACTATAACTGTTTTGCTTTGCTAATGTAGCACTTATTTTCCCAGATGCAGAGGTACTTAAGGTCTCAGTGGTTAAACTTATCTTAGTATTACTGCAGAGCGAGTAGCAATCCTAATTTAGAATCAAGTCATTTAGCTTAGAGTAAATGTATAGACATACCTTTGCAGTTTAAAGACTTGGTTTCCAATGACCCAGTTTTTGGCGTATTACTGTCATGGTTCACTCTAGGTTTTCCAAATACTGTTTCTGTGCTTACTGAGCCAAAGCAGCATGCTTGATTTTGTTAGTTTTTACTTGAATACCTTTAATATGTGAATCCATGCATCCTACTCACCATTTATCACTCTATCCCTCCAGGGCAGATAAACACAAACACAGAAACATATTTTGGCTCTTTAAGTGTCATAAATATCCTGGGTTATATTGTAATAAAAGAGAAATGCTTTAAATAGCATTTCTGAAACTTATTGTTTTAAAATAAAATTTGAATCATTTAAAATTTTATATAAATATACACGTGTACACACACACACACACACACACACACACACATACACGCCATAAACTGTGTTCATTGCATAAGAGTTACATCTTTTAAATAATAACACCAGTTTTGGGAATAGTAGATACTCAAGAAATATTTGTTGACTTAATGACAGCATAAGTAAATGAAGAAACTACCTATGAAATCAATCAAAATAACTTTGAAATAAATAATTGTATGCCATCTAATATTATAGTTAAAGTTGTCTATATTACTGCAATTACAATATCATTGTTTTTTTATAAATTTATTTTTATTTATTTATTTTTGGATGTGTTGGGTCTTCATTGCTTTTTGCGGGCTTTCTCTAGTTGCTGCGAGCGGGGGCTACTCTTTGTTGCGGTGGGCGGACTTCTCATTGCGGTGGCTTCTCTTGTTGTGGAGCACAGGCTCTAGGCACGCAGCTTCAGTAGTTGTGACACATGGACTCAGTAGTTGTTGCTCTCGGGCTCTAGAGTGCAGGCTCAGTAGTTGTGGCACACGGTCTTAGGTTGCTCCGTGGCATGTGGTATCTTCCCAGACCAGGATCGAACCTGTGTCCCCAGCATTGGCAGGTGGATTCTTAATCACTGTGTTACCAGGGAAGTCCTATCATTGGTTTTCTTTACTATCAAAGTTTTATTTATAAAGTTCCCTTTTCCAGTAGGCTCTCCCCTTTGCTCTTTCCTGCCCAAGCTAAACATGTAACTGAATTCTGAACTGTAACTTACTTTGGAATGTAACATCATAAAAGCTTTTTAGCCTATTTGGAAATAGTCAGTGGTTTTTCTACCTCCACAAAGTGAATCTTCATATTTTAAGCTCATTCTTGAAGAAACATTGTTTGGTTGATTCTTATAAAATTGTATTTTAAAAGCATGATTTGAAGTTAATAAATTAGTTATAAATTTTAGTGATAGGAGATAGCTTAACCTGCCTTTAAAGTATTACTAAAAAGCTGATTGTATATTTTTCCTTAGTGTTTCCTCTGACACCGTGGAGATGTTCTGTTCCTATTTACTTTCACATTCCTTCAGATTGTCAGATTTTGCATGTTTCCTTGATGGCCATTGGGAAAAAGTTCTTAGGACCTGAGCTGCCAAAGAGAAATTAGGAAATAGATTTGATGAGCATGCTATGATCATACTTCTAAGACATTCTTAAGTAGAGGGCTTGCCTTTGACACTGTCTTACCTTTTTTCTCCTCATAGTTTTTCATTCTATCCCTACAGACACTGCCTTCCTTTTGGTCCTCACTATCAATTTAGTGTACCAAATTTGGACTCAATTTTCTGTCCACTTTTTCCTAACTGAAGTGTTTGCTAATAATGATAATTCTGCTAATAATGATAATTCTGGATGGGAGCAATCACAGGAGGGCATTGGAGGGACAAAATTCTAATCGTCAAGGTCCAAAAGGGGTATCTCCAAAGGCTACTCAAGTTTTACTAATTTCCTTTGTTGAGCTGGATTGCTTCACAGTGAAGCTAATATTCACAATGTCAAAATGTATTAAAAGAAGATAAAGATCTCATCTGAACCAGTTGAAAAGACAACACAATCCATATATCTGTGGTTGTTGATCAATGTTTATTTAACGGTGTGGTGATTTCAAAGGAAATGCAGTGGAGGAAAATATTACACCTTGTGTAATGATGGTACCAGATTAATGGACTTCATTCAAGTTTGATCTTTGCAAGCTAGGAGAAGAATTTTATGGTTATTAATAAGTTGGGAAGTTCTATAGGCCCTGCTAGTCTTTTCTGAGCTAAAAAGGATTTAGTATACTATGATCCGAGTGTAATTCATAATTAAAGTTGACCCCCTATTACCAACTATGGTTACATGGATGGAGAAATGTCTGAGTTATCCAAAGAAAAAATTTAAAAATCTTTTTACTTGAAGTTTTTTACTATATTAATCAAAAATCTGTACTGAGCATTTACAATATCCCAGGTATTGTGCTATTTAATGAACACATAAACACTATAAGATAGATATTATGATATTCCTCATTTTACATGTGAGAAAACTGAGGCACAGATAGATTCATTAATTTCTCCTAAGTTCACATGATAAAGCAGAACCAGATTTTGAAAAAAGATAATATGGCTATTAAAATGTGCTGCTTTTATGAAGAGTACTCTTCAGACATTTTCTTTTTCCTTTACTGGGTTTTTTGGTTTTTTGTTTTTAATTTTCAAACCTCTGCTGCCTTCTAAATGATGGTATTTATAAAGCTGAGGTCATGGACAAGTTTTGCTAATATGGGAACCCCACCATGTTGTGTTTTCTTTAAAGAAATCAAACTTGATAAATAAATCAGATTTTTGGCTTTTATTATCTAGTATAAACCTCATCTAGCATTACAAGTTTTTCATTTATCTTAATTATTTTCCTAACAGCTACTTTCTTCAGACCTTTCTAATTTTAATCGCTGAATCAGTACATAGGCTAATTGACCAGTATGAACAAAATGTATTAAATGAGAAATAAATAGTACAAATTAATCAATTCAGAGGAGGGAGGTTACAGTGGGTGGCAGCAGGCTAGAAAAATGTTAGGAAGTAAGGCTTGATCTGGACTTTGAAGATAATAGAGAAGCAAAAGTGACAGAGTTTGTTGGGATGAGTTAATGTAGTATTCAGATAAATATAAAATATTAAAACATTTCAGAAAGTCAATTTTAGGAGTAGTCAGTGTGAATTTTATAGCTATTTCGAGTCATAATTTCCCTTCTATTTAGTTTTCTTGTGAGTTTTTCTATCAGCAAATAATGATAATGCTTGTACAAAAGTACATCTATTCTCTTAAGTTCCACTAAAAATCTGTTTAATATTATTAATCTTTTAGAGTAAAAGAAGAAGAAATGATCAGAATCTGCAATTGAAGAAGATGGAATGGGAGTTGAATGGGGAGGTTTTTTTTTTTTTTAAACAGCTTTGTTGAAGTATCTTTGACGTATAAAAGTTGTATTTATTTAAGATATACTTGTTGATATTTTGACACATGTATACGTTGTGAAATAATCACCACAATCAAACCAATTAACATATCTATCACCTCTACATAGTTACCACTCTGTGTGTGTGTGTTGAGAAGATTCAAGTTAAGATCTGTCCTCTTTGAAAATTTCAAGGATACAATACAGAATAGTTAACTATTATCACCATCACATTAGATCTCTGGGACTTATTGATCTTGCATAACTGACACTTTGTACCCTGTGACCAACATCTCCCCATTTTCCCCTTCCCACAGCTGCTGAAAACCACCATCCTACTCTATTCTATGAATTCTACATATGCGTAAATTTGTGAAGTATTTCTCTTTCTTTTTCTTGCTTATTTCACTCAGCATAATGTCCTCCAATTTGTGAAGTATTTCTCTTTCTTTTTCTTGCTTATTTCACTCAGCATAATGTCCTCCAACTTCATCCGTGTTGTCACTGTGTACCTCTTTATCCATCTATCCATGGAAGGACATTTAGGTTGTTTCCATGTCTTGGCTGTAGTAAATAATGCTACAGTAAGCATGGGAGTGCAGATGTCTATTTTTGCAATCTTGATTTCAGATCCTTTGGCTATATATACAGAAAAGGGACTGATGAATCATACAGTAATTCTATTTTTATTTTTTTGCTCATTTTCTTTTTTCTTTCTTTTCTTTTTTTTTCTTCATAATGACCATCCTAACAGATGAAGATAATATCTCACTGTGGTTTTGACTTGCATTTCTCTGAAGATTACATCTCTATTAAAATCCTGATGGCATCTTGTACAGAAATAGAAAAAAAAATCCTAAAATTCATATGGAACCAGGAAGGACCCAAAATAGTCAAAACAATCTTGAGAAAGAAGAATAAAGCTGGAGTTTTCACACTTCCTTATTTTAAAACATATTACAAAACTACAGTAAACGAAACAGTATGGTACTGGCATAAAGACAGACACTTAGAGCATTAGAACAGAATTGAGAGTCCTGAAATAAATTCACACATATACAGTCAATTTGACCTTTGACAAAGGTGCTAAGAATACACAATGGAGAAAGGATTATCTCTTTCACAAATTATGTTTGGGAAATTGGATATCCACATGCAAGAGAATGAAGTTTGATTTGTCTTACACCATATGCAAAAATCAACTCAAAGTGGATTTAAGACTAAAACCTAAGACCTGAATCTGAAAAACTTCTAGATAGGGAAAACCTTCATGAAATTGGTCTTAGCAATGAATTCCTTGATATGACCCCCACAGCACAGGCAACAAAAGTAAAAAGAGACAACTGGGACTACATCAAACTAAAAGTCTTTTGTATAGGTGTTACTATCTAAGATATGTAAGGAACTCCTACAACTCAATAGCAAAAAAGTAAATAATCCAATTAAAAAATAGAGAAAGAACTTAGTAGACACTTCTCTAAAGAAGATTCAAGATGGCCAGCAGGTATATGAAAAGGTGCTCAACATCATTAATAGTCTGTTAATGTGGTGTGTGGTTGCAAGGATACATCTCAGAGAAACGGATACAAAGCATGATTATAAAACAAAAATTTAATTATTGCTTCCTTTTGCTAGATTCTTTTGCATCCATTTGATGTAAATATCAAATTTATTGACATATATTTGTTCATAATCTTACTTTCTTATCCTTTTAGTGTCTTTGGTATCTGCAGTGTTATGTTCTCTTTTATTTTTGTGATTTGTATCTTCTCCCTCATTTTTAATGATCCATCTAGCTAGATGTATATCATTTTTATTGATCTTTCTAAGTTACACTTTTAGTTTCATTGATTTTTCTTATTTTCTCCTCATTTCCATTTCATTGATTTTTTTTTTCTCATTTTATTTGTATTTCCTCCTTTCAGATAGGTTTAATTTGAGTTCAATTTGCTCACTTTTTTCTGTTTTCTTAAGGTGGAGGCTTAGATCTTTATTACTTCTTATCTTTAAATTTAAGTATTTATTATATTACATTTTATAGTTACGTTTAGTTTTACATTGTAGTACTCTTTGTTTCTTTGTGGTGACTCAAATTTCAATTTTTTTCATACTTTTTGTGCTGAGAAATGTTCTTAACATTATTGATAGAGCAGGTTTTCTGGCATTTAAGACTTTCAATTTTTGTCTGAGTATGTCTTCAATTCACTGTCATTTTTGGAAGATATTTTTACTGGGCATAAAACACTGGAATGAAATTAATTTTCTTTCAGTACGTTCAACATATCCAAGATAGCATTACACTGTCTCTGTGTTGCACAGTTTCTAATAAGTGTGCTCTGTAATCCTTGCCTTTTGTTCTTCTGTATGGTATATTCCACCCCACTTCCATCTCCCCCACCCCTCTTTTCTTCAACATTTCCTCTTTGTCTTTCATTTTCAACAGTTTATCAATGTGGTCAATGTGGTCTCTAGATATTTGTGTGTTTTTAAAATTTTTTGTTCATTTTTCTCCTGCTGCATGGTGTTATCTGGGGTTCTTGGACTGGTGTTTTTTGTTTGTTTGATTCTTCGATATCAACTCTGTTAAATCCTGATCATTACCTGTTCATATATTTCTTTTGCCTATTTGCTTTTCTCCTTTTGACATCCCAATTTTATATATACTAGACAGACCATTTGATATTGTCTCATAGCTTTTGAATGCTCTGTTCAGCTTTTATTTATTCCTTTTTTCCCTCTTTTTGTTTCAGTTTGTAAAACTTCTTTTGACATAGCCTCAAGTTCACTGCCTCAGTTAGATCTATTCTGTTGATGAGTCCATTGATGGAATTTTTGTCTCCAATCCCATGATTTTTATATGCAGTCATTGCTACACTTTTAATAATGTATAAACATTATTCTGTTTAGGAATAAAAAGTTGCAAGAGAACACAGGTCCCAACCACCAATAAGAAAAAGCTGAATAATTTACAAATCAAAAGTTTTGTTTGGCCCATCAAAGAGCTGAGATCACAAGGCAAACAAGTAAAACAATTCCCTAGCATGTCAATTTGAAGTTACTCAGAAACCCGGTCACAAGGGAACTTAGCATTCACTCACAGCTGTTTCCCACAAGTTTTCATTGGGTGCTTTTGAAGATGGGAGGTATGAGAACACCAGAGAGATCCTTCAGTGGTGTAGGTATGAATGTGGTAATTGACTGCGCTTGACAAGACAGTTGTGAAGCTCCAGCCACTTGTAGACTCTCATACGAAGCAAACTCCTAAAGTCACTGGGATCTGGGAAACAAATTCACCCCTAGGAGCAAGGCAAAACTCCATTGTTTCTGAGGCCAACATGTATGCAAAACCCTTCTGCCTGTGGGGAAGGGATAGGAATCCCTCTGGCTCCCTGGGACTCAGTCAGAGACCCATTTGTGCTGCAGAAAGATAGAAGAAAATTCCCTCTGAGATACTCCCTGAATGAATATTGAGAAATCATGTTGGGCCCAGGAGTCTGTACTGAGAGCAAACAGGTCCGATAATCTTGGGGAAAGGGCCATAAATTCTCTTTCACTGAAGACTAATCACAGATACAAGGCAAAGCTTTTGGCTTCTATGGGGGGCAGGGATAGATTTAAATGCTAAGAAAACTCCAACCAAGAAGACTCAGGAACAGAGAAATTGTCTTAAGACTGATACTTAACCAGAACAACAGAGAAACCACCCAGTTTATATCACAAGACCACCTGTAGTACCTTTCTCATAGCACTGTTGTGATGATTGTATTAGCCATTGGATATAAAGAATAGTGCCTTGGGTGAGTAAGGCCTCACAAAATATTACTACCAATGAAAATATTACAAATGGATAAATTAAATATGAAGTAAATATGGTTGCTATTGCTACTCCTATTACTACAAACAGTGATAAGCAAAATGGAGATATAGGAGGTTTTGATTGCACTCTAGAATAAATAACTGTATACTGATAACTTTAAAAAAAAGATATTTTAACTTAAAACTCAACAAAATAATTATTTGTATTCATCTTTTATGGTGCAGAGAATATGTATTTTATTTAATTCTCTAAAATTTATTTGCTTCCTTCTTTCAACAAATCTTCTGAATATAGAAGGAATGGTGGGAATAAATTATTTTAGCAAAAATCAATTTAAAAATTAGCCTGATCCAATAATTTTAAAAGGATCTTGAGGCTGAAGTCAGTGTTTTTGAGATAATAATTCAATATTAGGTTTTCCCTGTTTTCCCCTTGCTCCTCTTACAGTTGGCATTAGGGATATGAGGAAAAGGCTTATCTGAGATTGAACCATTAGGAGAAAGGAAGAACTCTCACCTTATTCCTCAGTCTAGTCCTTGGGTGTGTACAAATTTAAACAAATCTGAACTTAGTAAGGAGAAACCTTTTTAATTGAAAGGATTATTGCACTAAGGGGGCAAGGACTATTGTGTTGGGGTAGGGACACTCTTGCTATATGGGCAGGGGAACTATTGCAGTATGGAAAATCTACCAGTGGATCTGCAAGTGTATCAAATGGCATCAGAAAAGAGCTTTTCTTTTGCAGGGAGTCATAAAAGGCTAGAAATAACTGGGTGTGGGGAAGTGGGATGAGTGGCGGTGTTCTCGGACAGTTGATCAGGGAATATTTTTCCCCGAGGCCAGCCAGTTCTCAAGAGAAGCTTTCGTGAAGAAGGAGTATTTCAGCACTGCAGTGTTGGGTAAATGTTCAGGGACCTGGGGAAGGAAACAAACCTAACTAAAGTTTGGTCAAGTTAGTGGGCATTTTGTCCAGATTGCTCAGTGGGGACGAACAGTTCATCTAATCATTTAGGAGATAAAGAATGAGAATTTGGAGAGTCTCTGTCTGCCCTTGTCATGGGTAAATAGGGGTTACTCATGAATCTTATCTAAGTCATACAGGGAAGAGTAGTCAGCCATTTCTGGGAACATAAAAAAGATTGGGAAATTTCTTGACTGTTGCTGTGTTTTGGGAGCACAGGACTCAGGTAAAATTCAACATTGTCACTACCAAGTGCGACTTTGCTGACAACCACGGCAAATACCCTTGGTTGGTAAACTGGCCAGTCTCCTCTTGTCTCAGCTCAGCCTGTGCAGAGGTTGATGTCAGGTGGTTCAGTTTCCTATTGCCTCTCGTTGGTGCTGAAGACAACTGTGAGTCTATGCCATAGCCTCATTTTTGGCTCTTGGTTTACGTTGTCCTCTCCCCAGCAACGGTGCCTCAGCCACAGAGAACTACATGTCAGGTTGGCCAATCCTTAACTTAGCTTACACACTGAGAAGGGACTGAAGGGTGCATACCAGAAGAGCAGGCTGCCTGACCTTTCTTATTATACTCTCCTAATTAATCACGAACAAAAATGTAGGTGCTGGGTCACCTTGTACCATGACTTTTTTCCAAACTCTGAGTTTTGGAATGGTGAATAGCTTCCTTTTGTTTTTCATTCTATTTTTCTCCAGTTTTATTGAGATATAATTGGCATATAACATTGTACTAGTTTAAGGTATACAACGTAATGATTTCATATATGTAGTATATATTGTGGAATGATTACCACAAGTAGTTAACATCATACTTATTTGTTAAAATATTTTTGCTCTACATACTACTTAATATTTCAAAACATATCAAAAACCTATTATTAGATCTGTCAAATCATATTCAGACACTCACTAGTTAGTCAAAGTTCCAATTTTGTAAAAGTCTTTCTCAAAATTGTTGACTTATTTCGATTGGCACAGATGAATATATCTGTGTGTAACAGTAACAACAAGTAAAACCCTATTATTGGAAGAATGGAACTTTTTTTAAATTAAACACTGATGAAATAAAGCATTTAATTTGTTCATCATTGAAAGCAAATGATTTCTCTTGAAGTAAAAGATGAATGTCCTATTAAATTTATTAAAATTTCAAAATTGAAGAAGACTTAGTAGAAGCTATTTCTGTGTCTGAGGAAATGTTCCACACAATACAACTGAAAGAATATTTCCCTAAAATTAGTCTCCAGGGTCACTATTTCTAAATAATTTATTTGATTGTGATTTTGCTGAGGAATAATTTTATCATGGAGCTAAGAAGTCTCATGCTCATGTTTTATAATATCAGGTCATGTTATTGTGTCATTAAAGTTCTTTGACTCTGTGTTCTCCTTCCAGTTTAGATTGATGACATAGCAAATATATGGAAATGTATTCTGCCTGTTTGTAGCCTTCATCATAACCAAAGTTAAAAGATGCATTTGGACGGTGTGGGTTGGAGAGGTTGGCAGGTGATCAGAATTAATTAGGCATGCACACACAGGAATAGAGTTAGAAGTCCAAATTATAGGTATCTTCATTGGTGGTTTGTGAAAAATGGGATGCCAGCTTTCTTATGTGCTTGTAATTTCTGTTCACTTTATAAGCCACTATACAGCATTCTGATCCAATCAGTTTAGTGTATTTATCTTAAGTCTTTATTAGAATAACAAATGCATACACACTCTATTGAGGTAGACACCATGCTGAATTTAATAGGTTTCCAAGATGATTTAGACACTGGATAGTTATTTCACTAGTTTATTGAGTTCACATCCATTAAAGAAAATTACTGTATCATATTGAAAAAGTAGTGTGGAATAATTTCTGTAGCACATTCAGTAGCAAGGGAAAAATGAAATGTTGACTCTGAGTTCCCAGTATGAAATCCTGTCTTGGAACAGTTTCATCTTAGTATGAGATATATGGCAATTTCATAGGAGGTAGTTACTCCAAAGTTCCTAAAAAAGTGTTTTGGGAGCTTGATGCCATTTTGATTCTCCTCATATTATCAATGTTAATATTAAAAAAATCTAGAAAGAACATATTCAAAATACCAATGAATGAGTTCTATTTTGCAACATTAACCATGTGTCCATAATGAATAATAAATCCATGCAATTGGAACACAAAATCCAATATCTCCTACCTAAAAGTAAAAACAAAAATAGATTAGAATGGAATAAGAAAAATATCTGAGTAGGAGTTCATCAGCTAGTGTTGTCCTTATTTATTCATCTTCTCGTTTATTTATCTGTCTTCCCTACTGTACAGTAAGCAACTTACAATAAGGCAGATTATAGGTCTTATACATGATTGCATTTCAGGTACCTGGCTTTTTTCCCCCTGACATATTAGCTTAATAAATATTTGCTGAATCACTGTTTTTGAAAATAACCAATGGCTGGCTTAAACATTTATTTGTAAACTTCTTGGAAGAGACTTGTGAACGAAAGATCAACTACAGGCATATATGTTAATCTTGCATTGGTAACATCTTGATTAAACAGTTCTTACATAATATGTTATACTTCCATTTTCACAGGTTCTAAGAGCATTAGTTCTGCTTTTCCTGTTGTATATTGATGTTTTTATGTTCTGCCGTAACTATACATTTTCCAAGTCTAACATGAGGCTTCTAGTGTCCTTTTCTCACTGCTCTCAGCTTAGCTCAGTTCTTTATCACATAAAGATTGGTTTACAGCCACAAACTAAAAACTGTATCTCTGCCAAAAGCAGAGTCTTTTACTTCATTCTCTTTTCTTGCCATTTGACAATGGTGCAGTGACTGGTGGCATTTCTTATTATATTCAGTTGTTATTTTTTCATGGTTGTGTTTTACACATTTTTCTTAAAGACAGTACACTTTCTAACCCTTCCTTGTATCATTTTATAGAGTACTGTTTGGTCATGTGCATTAAAAGATCATTGTGATTTTAGATTAATGTAGTAATACTTTTTTCAAACTAGGCATTGTATATTTTCCTTAATTTTGCAAAGAATACAAAGGCAAATAAAGAGATTTTCTATGAGGACAGGCTTTCCTTGAGATCAACATAGTCCCAGAATCTGAATCTCTAGTTGTTCATAGGCTTGCTTCTTTTTTTTAATTTAATTTTATTTTATTTTGTGGTACACGGGCCTGTCACTGTTGTGGCCTCTCCCGTTGCGGAGCACAGGCTCCGGGGCGCAGGCTCAGCGGCCATGGCTCCGGGGCCCAGCTGCTCCGCGGCATGTGGGATCTTCCCGGACCGGGGCACGAACCCATGTCCCCTGCATCGGCAGGCGGACTCCCAACCACTGCGCCACCAGGGAAGCCCCAGCCTTGCTTCTTTAAAATATTTTTTTTAGTTCTTCCTATCTTGAAAGGCTTGTGTACGTGCACTAGGACCAGGATTTTATAAGGCAGATTCTTCCCTAAGACAAATCTTACAATGACTTTGAATATAAAAAGGGACTTTATTAAACTTGCTGGTTTCCAATAAGTATATTCTGGAAAGACTGTAATGAACTGTCAGGAGCAATTCTCTTCCTTGGCTGTTAACTTGGTTGCAGTCTCTGATGTTAGAGTGTTCTTGATGGTATAGTAGTCTTAAGAATTTAACCCTCCTCAGTGGTGTGTAATTAGCAACAAGTGGGGTCAGATGTTCTGAGTAAAGTAGGTTTTATATTATAACCAGGTAGGCAATTGCATAAATATACTTAGCATGTATCATTGAGAGTTTAAGTGAGAATTATTTCCTAATGACCACTGTTTAGAATGCTCACATTCGGTTAGAGTATCCTGTCAGATACTCTTGAGTAGAGAACAGGAACACATTTTTATATCCACAAAGCTTCCGTCTAGTTTAAGTTCATTTCCATATGTGATCTGAGGCACAAATATTCCGGTGTTTCTTTGGTGACTAAGTAAGTGGTACCACTCTAAACCTGGAATGTGAAGCTTAAAGGCTTCTTGGGACCAACACATTCTTAAATGGTACGTGACATAATAAGTAGTAAGCAGTCATATCTAAACTCCTGTGACATGAATATAAACATCAAAAATGACCTTAATTGGGGCAAAATTGAATATATTTTTAAGGCTTGATGTTACTATTTTTCCAGGAAAAAAGAAAGTATGTGTGTGTGGGGGGGGTTGTATCCTAAAAAGCTCTCCAAAAAGAGGTCATCCTGGAAACACATTTTCCTACTGTTACTTTGCTTCCACCAGATGTCAATACTGGGTAATGTTCCCAGAATCTGAATCTTTAGTCATTCGTAAAGTAAAATACATACTGTTTTAGGTAGACCTATACTAAAAGCATTGTGCATATTCACTAGCACCAGGAGAATTCTGTGAGGTCATAAAGCTCCTTCATCTTCCATATTAATCAAATCCTTCTTTAATGATTGAATGTGTCAGCAGCTCTAAATTCAAGTCCAGCTGCTTAGGCAGGCTCCCTGAATTCTTGTGTATTCTTCCCCTTTCCCAAACACTGCTGCTAATTAATTTATAAACATCTAATTTCAAATCTAATTATTTCACTTACCTTATTTATTTTTCATTAACTCCAATTGACCATAGGATAAAGTGTGACTGTCTTAGCTTGACACTTATAATTTCTTTTTGATTTAAACTTGTCTAGATTTCCAATTTGTTTCCATGACTCCTTAAAATGTTGCTGTCATTTTGAATGATTTGACCCTTTTAAGAATCTAACCTTCAGCTGTTTCCAATAGCAGATAACCAAAAATAACCACACAAAGTAACCAGTTAAATACTTTTCCCCAAATGGAAGCATTGGTTAGAAAACATCCCATATAGTAATTTAATCTTATATATCCAGGTTAAATATAAGACACAGTATGATTTGAAAAAGGTAAAAGAAATATAGATCTAGACCAAAAAAAATTAGTATTAACTGTTTGTGCTTCTACTATTTAACTAAATTTATAGTATCTTCTTTCTTCTCTCGTCTTCTCTCCTCTCATCTTTCCTCTTCCCCCCGCCTCCCCTCCCCTCTCTTTTCCTTCCCTTCTCTTCTCTTCCTTTCCCTTTTTTCCTTCCTTTTTTTTGGTGGGGGGGACTTTCTTGTCCCAAAACCAAAATGTCTCTGTGCTGTACCCCTTATGGGATTCAAAATTCTCTGAAACTAATCAAAACTGTAATTGAGAAAATTTCTCAAAATTACTTTGCACATATCACCAAGGCTATGTCCTTCGAGATTAAACTTTATTTTGTTCATGTGAACATATAGTTGTGTCTGTGGACCTTATTTTTTTGTTTGTTTTAGGAAAAGAGTTTTTGAAATTTTATTTTTTTTCCTTTAATCCTGGATAGTTTTACCAATTCTTTCTAGGAAAAAAATTTTAGTTGTTATGCACTTGTTATATGTACGTCAGAGGGAATTTTATTCATAGATCATCAGATAACCAGATCATTAGAATTAGAATTAATTCACAGGATGTAGACATGGAAAAATGTAAATGTATTACATGTTACATGAGAAAAATAAAACTGATTTTGGTGATATTAATAACAGAACCCTTGAGCAGGTACTATGAATTAGTGTTATCTCATCTAATCTTCACAAAGCTCTAAAAGAAAGCTTGCTCAAGGTTACCAAGATACAGAATTAACAAGGGCCAGAGTAAAGTCTGAGTCTGTTATAATTGCTGGCACTCATAAACACTGGACTGAAATGACTTTATTACATATGGATTGCAAAATGTGTATTTTAACAGTAATTCTGTTTGATTTTTATGCATTTTATATTTGTAGATCATATCAGTAATATTTCTAATTTTATTAGAAAAGGACTGTGCACATAATAGGCACTTAATACATATTTAAAACATAAAGAAAATTATTATTAAAAATAATTCAGTGTTACATCTTCTGCAGTGATATTGCTTGAGCAGATAAATACCACAGTAATTTTGCAATAAATTTTATGTACTTCAGATGAATGCAAACAAAATGCCATAGTAGAAGACATAAGTAACAAATATCAATGCTTTTACATGTGCAGAAAGTGTGAAGAGTATTTAAAAACCACTTTTCTGGTAGTAGAGCAATGAGAGCATTCATGTGGAGCCTATTTCATTTTAGAATGTGTTTCTAGTCAAACAAAACCAGAATTCTCCCCATGAGAGTGTCTAGATCAAAGAAACTGCTTCTTCCTTCAGATTCTTAAACCACAAAAATATTTGGAACACATTTCAAGCTCCCTGTGTCCATATAACTTTCCCAGTAGGTTTATTATATGATTACTGGTCATTTGGAAGAAAATCCTTCTTAGGATATATAGTTAGTTGCTATGGGAGAACATTCAACATGCATAATAGCAACATATTTTCCCAACTGTACAATGAAAGAAATAAGGTAGGGGACGTCTGGTATATAAATAGATGATGAAAGAATTTTAGGTGGCTGAGGGGATTGCAGGCAAAGAGGATGATAATTTTACATAGCTATTGAGACAATTAGAAGGATTGGCATGATTGTCCTTTTAATGCATGAGAATAGAATGTTGAGTATTTATACAAGAATTAAGTGACCTGACTCAGACATAGGCAAGAATGAATGAGATCAGGGTACATAGACACCTTGGGATCTGAATAAGAGATTCCACCAGGTTCACCTATCAGTTTAAGTGGTTATTGATTGCTTAGTATTTATAATATATAATGTAATATAAAATAAGACATTATAAAATGTACTAACTCACGTAGAATTAATTCTAAGTTAAAATGCAAACTAATTATGTGGAATGGTTATTATTTGACCTGAGCACTTCCTGGTAGGTGGGTAAATTGTGGGGAGGAAGGAACATCAGAACACATTCTTATGCTTTTCTGGTAAGGTCTGAAAGAATTTTAGATAGTACTCAGCTCCATGACACATGCAACTACACCTAGACATGCTAACTTTCTGATACGACTATGAGTAATCATCATGGCTAAATGAACTGAAGAGAGATTTTTAAGAAATATATATGAAATGAAATTTTATTTCCTTAGGACTGTTTGAGAAAGAACTATACTATTCCTTCAACAAACATTACTCTGCAATGAATATATAATTTTTTCAGATAACTGAAGCTTATCATTATAAGCACCACATCCTTTAAATTAATAGTAAATATTTTGAAAATAAATCTTTATAAAGTGCATTGCACATTTTTATTCTCCTTCAGCAACTGATATTGATAATAATTTCAAAATGACTCACACTCTTTGAATTCATCCAAGTGTTCCTTTACCTTTTATTCCTTCTTTCTGGACATCTGTAGTCACTGCTTCTGGTACATTATGACCATCCTTCTAGTTATACCCTCCCTTTGAAGCTTTTCACTTTACTGCGATCTGAAAAAACATACAGTTCAACTTCTTAGATCTTGTTTAAATGAACAGTAATGAAGGTCTGAGGAAAGATTTAGCCTTTGCCTTAAGCTGAATGGACTTCATACGTCAGACTTCAAGTAAAAGTTGGACAGTCATCACTAAAACTACAAAGGAAATTCGAGCGCTAGATTGAAAGAGGAAATTTAGGCTGTTTCAGGTATTCTTTCCAGAGAGACTTCATAAAGCCCTTTTTTTTGGTCTTCTAGATTTCCAACCATGTTCATTTATGTTAATTAAGATTATTGGAGTTAGTTTTTAGAATTCTTATCTCATAGAGCATATGACTAAAATGAAGGATGATAATGTCACTTAAACTGCGATATTTTGAGAATGAAAAGGAATGCTATAAATAATTTTGTTAGGAGAGTAAATATGAACTGAGGCTTTCCATGGTTAACTGGCATGGACATACGGTCATCCCACTTAAGTGATATGTAATGCAAAAAATTCTCCAGGTATAATTGTTTTCAATGAATTAAAAATTTTTTATTTAGTTCATTCACTTTTACAAATTATAATTGTCGTGGCCCGAACGCGGGTTGGAAAAGAATTTCTAGACACAAGGCAGAATGTAAAGAAGTTAGAATTTATTAGAGGGAAGGGTCGCTGTCAGAACAGCGGGCAGACTTCGTAGTAGTCTGGGAGAGTCAAGCCGAACATGTACTGCTGATCAGTTTTTATAGCCAGAAAACAAAGGAATGGTCCGAGATGAAAATTTCGTTTACTGATTGGTTGAGGCACCAATCAGTAGGGTGGGAGTGGGACAGGGAAGATGCCTTTCCTTATTTGTGACAGGTCCAGTGTGCAGGTGGGCGTTGCCCAGGTGGGCTCAGGAATTTCATAACCGGCTCAACATGGTGGGGAGGGCGGTTAAGAGTCGGTAGGGGGTGCAATGATGAAACATTTTTAGGCAGGGTTGTCCTTTGTCCTTGAAGCACCATTGTCCTTGGAGCACCACAGTAATTTTTAAATTTTCAACATCCAGTACATTTGTCTCTAGTTCCCTAAGACCGGCGCAGGAGGAAGCAAATAGTTACTCTTATATTTCTCCTTTTGTTCTTCTACCTTATAGTCTTATAAGGAAGTCACAGATCCTTGTTCCGACCTTAGTTCACAGCTTAATTTTAGTCTTCCCTTACACATTAAAGAAATAGTTTGAGGGAGAAAAAAGCAAATAGGATAATTTTTTTCTGGGGAAAAAAAGTAATTTCTTTGAGTCTTTGGTTGTCCACCTTCATGCTTCAAGATAATTCCAAGGCTTCTTTGAAGGCTTAAAAAAGGCTTTGTGATTTTTTTCTTGAGAATCCCACTTAGTAGATGCCAAAACATATTTAGCAGGTGGTAGCTAATTTTCATTTTAATGAAGATAATCTTTTCAGAGTAGGATAACATAAGGTTTTACCATCTGTGTGTATCCTATTTAGTTTAACCAGGTTGGAGAAATCTAAAAGAAGGTCTATGAAACAAAAAGTAGATGTTGTTCAATACCAGCCTTAGCTACCTGAAAGCACTACTATTTTATTTTTATTCATTTGTTTATTTATTTATTTGAAGTATAGTTGATTTACAATATTAGTTTCAGGTGGACAGCATAATGATTCAGTATTTTTTATAGATAATACTCTAAAGTTATTACAAAATAATGGCTGTATTTCCTTGTGCTGTACAATGTATCATTGTTGCTTATATAAAAGAGAGAAGCAGTTCTATTTTAAATACAAAATATATATATGGAGATTATAAAGGTTAATATATTAGCCTAAAATTTTCTTTAAATTATATCTTTACAATTCAGATCTGATGATATTTTAAAGCATTACTTAAGAAATGCTTATTTAAAAAAATAAGATTTTTAATGTAAGACATCTTAAAATCTAGCTCACAATTTTACCAAAACAGAAATGCTAAATGTGTGTTTCAGGAATCAGAGTTACAAATACTTTTAACCTTTCCCTCTCTGGCAAGTCATCACAGATTACTTCCCTACACAATTCTTGTTTTCAGCTTTTGTTCTTATGCACATTTAAACCTCCCTATTTGTTTCTGTTTTACTGCTTGGAAAATTTAAGTACTTGTCGCCTCTATGGTGGCATGTAAATTTTAACACATTTAAAAATTTTTTAGGAAAAAGGATTATGGCATATATTTGCTTTTTATTTCAGGAAATGAAAAACTTTCATTGCTCTTTAAAGTCACTTCCTAAATCTTATCTGTATAAATAATGAATACAACTTCAAAACTGAATATTTACTACATACTTAAATTTTAAAAAATTCAGGATATCATGAGCTCAATGAGAATAAAACCTGGACCAAAAGAGGGTAAATATTTTATGGATCAAAATAAAATGAGATACACAGAAAGTGAAGGAAGACAATAAGAACGGGGTATGTAGAGGGGAGAGAGGGATATACTGATTGATTATAGATAAGAATGAAGAGATGAGGAAGAAAAAATCCACATTTTCATGAATGATTTAGTTATCTTTGCTTTCAGTAGTCTTTAGGGTTGTATAGGAGTATATTATTGAAAACTGAGAACCAGCATTATTAAATGAGTCCAAAGTCAACTCACGATTGATTGCAAAGTAGAGTGAATTTCAGGAGCCTATTTAGAAGAAAGCATCACACTTTATTAGAAATAATGAACTTTGGGCATTAAGGGCATTCATATATGCCAGTTATGCTTAAATAACAATGATAACAAAACTTATTATGAAAAAGAGAAATTTGCTAAATAGATGAAAAGAATAAGGTGATTAATATGAGAAAATTATTTTCTTTTCAAAATAATTCCCTGAAATTTCTTTCTCTAAGAAAGATGCTCTGGATTTAATCCATTTTAAAAGTATTAAATAATTGGGGTTTCCCTAGTGGCACAGTGGTTAAGAATCCGCCTGCAATGCAGGGATACGGATTCGAGCCCTGGTCCGGGAAGATCCCACATGCCACGAAACAGCTAAGCCTGTGTGCCACAACTACTGAGCCTATGCTCTAGAGCCCGTGAGCCACAACAACTGAAGCCTACACACCTGGAGCCCGTGCTCCGCAACAAGAGAAGCCACTTCAGTGAGAAGCCCGCGCACCGCAATGAAGAGTAGCCCCCGCTCGCCTCAGCTAGAGAAAGCCTGTGTGTAGCAACGAAGACCCAACGCGGCCAAAGGGGAAGTGCCTTCTCCCTCTAGTACCAAAATTTTGCAAGCTCCTTAGTACCCTCTCTGAGGTATATGTCATTTCAAGATTCAGTGAACAAAACCTGCCATCAGCCTCCACTCTCTGGTTACCCAGCTTTGCAAACCAGTCTGCTAGTTTGGGGCCCAATAACTAGTCACAGTGGAACTATTGTGGGTCCATAGTGTCATCAGTGTTTACAATTTCTTCCTGCTACCCTTTTAAAGTTTTATCTTAAGCAATAAGTGTTTGCTTAAATATATATTTGAGATTGTAATTAATATGACAGTGAAGGCAAATAAAATAACCAGAAGCTCTATGCATCAGTCTGTTGATTTTGTTTCTATATATATATAGGCATAGACTTTCTGTGGATTAAATTTTGAACTTATTTTCATTCTTGGATCATAGAACAGTTATTTCTCTTTTATGTGACTTCTAAGCAGAATAGCTTGCTAATATATATGTACCTGTTTTGGTAACTCTTTTGGAAATTGGCTTTTGGACAAGTTATGAATTAAATAGTGTTTCTTTTTAGAAAACTAATTTAGTTAAGAGCCAAATGATCATACTTTTACTACAAAGTGAGCAAGCATTTAAAATATTCTAAAAATGTATTTCTCTACGGTTAAGAAAATTTCCATTTCTACTTTGTAAATTCAGTTCATGTTAGAATCACCTTGTCTGCTTATGTTAGTTCAGAAATTACATGTAAACTAAAAGCTCTATTAAAAATTATCCTTCATTAAAACTAACATCAAATATTCCACAATTATTAGAGGTTAAAAGGCAAATTTTCTTGAAGATTTTCTGCCAATATTTTCTATCCTTTCTAGGTTAAGATATTGCCACACTAAAATCAAATGGATAAATATAAAAAGGAGTTAACACAGCAGCTTATTTGATGTTACTAGGTAGTCTTACTGAGTGTAACATACACATATGCATCTACTTGATACATTAGAAGAAATGTTCTAAGTAAGAAAGCTGGTCTGGAACATTAAAGGTATAGTTAATTTTTTTTTTTTTTTTTTTTTTTTTTTGTGGTACTTGGGCCTCTCACTGTTGTGGCCTCTCCCGTTGCGGAACACAGGCTCCGGACGCGCAGGCTCTGCGGCCATGGCTCTCGGGCCCAGCCGCTCCGCGGCATGTGGGATCTTCCCGGACCGGGGCAAGAACCCGTGTCCCCTGCATCGGCAGACGGACTCTCAACCACTGCGCCACCAGGGAAGCCCTATAGTTAATTTTTGATACAAAGATATGTGTTATCCACCCCAAATTCTTAGAAATCTATTAAGCAGTATTATTTTGAAGATATGGCAAATGTTTTGCAGGCATTGTATGGCAATATTATTTTGCAGATAATAGCAGTGATCTAATGCCAGGTGATTTTCAAAAGCAAAGATAAAGAAGTGAATCTTCTTACTACAGGTGGTTTTAAAATGAGTACCTTGAAATGTGGATACTTGACTATAGTTTTATTTAAACATTTTCTCCTTTAGAAATCCATAAGTCCTTGTACTCATTGTGTACATCTAGCAGCTGAGAATGTGACAATAAAGAGGCAATATTCTTATTCTGCTTACAGTACATTAGCAAGTACTTTATTCTAAAAAAAACATTTTCACTTGAATTTTAGATATCGTAATTTTAAATAAGGTGAAGTTTCTGTCTGCTTTCTGAATCTCAGCAAAAGAAATTTACTAAGGTCGTTTTAGAAGTGATTAAGCAATTAAGATTATAACATCTTGGTATTGGAAACTTAATTGTACATCAAATTAGTCTACCCCACCTCAAAGAGAGACAAAACCAAATCTTACATTAGATTAGGAATCCCTTAATCTCATTACCAATTTTTAGGAGACTAAATATATTCTTGATGTTCTTTGAAGTATCTGATAACATATCACAAGCTTATTTAGCAGATCATTATACCTGTATTTTTCAATCCAGTGCACTTTTCAGGGGTCTGCCTAAATACCAGCCCCTCCAGGAAACTGTCTGATGCCCAATCCCAGAGCAGTATGATTTCTGTTCCTGTGAGCTTTTTATGTTTTTACTTGTCTTATGACACTTACAGCTATGAGTTAATGCTAAGAATTATTTTTCCTACATTGTAAAGATAGGCTAAACCTGTAGGGAGGTTTTAACTACTTAATAAAATGACCAAGGATCTCTACTAGGTATACTACATAGCAATCACGAATATTTATTGAGCTCAGTAAGGTTGAAGGTATTGAGCTGTAAACTGTAGAAGATCAAGAAGTGTGAACCATTTTCTCTGGTCTCAAGCTAATAATAGTCTAGCTGAAGAGATAAGAAATAAAAGCATGAAGATATCAATAAAAGATTTACATATTAGGTCAGGACCGGAAATGTGTAGTATGTGGTAATTATCAACTATATTAAGCTGACCGTAATTGCAATATGACTTCATAGGAAGGAAAAATCATATCAGAATGCTGTGTTAATAAAAGGTTTTCATAAAAATTGGAATACTAATTGTGATGAATGGGTAAAATTTCGATAGTTAGAACAGAGGAGAAAGGGATATTCTTTGCCCATGGAAAAATGTAGCAAAATCATAGATGTGCACTTGAGTGCCTGGGAAAGTTGCACTGTGAGATGAGATTCTAAGAGAAAAGATAGCAGAACTGAAGAAAAAAGTAAATTTCTAGGGGCCTCTGTGTGATGGAAAGATGGAGAGAGTTACATGTCAGGACAGTGTGCTACTTAAGTAAGTTTAGGATTCCGGGTAGTGTTGGTGAGCAGATAGCACGCAGAAAAAGAAGAAAATGGTAGACTCTTTGCAGGAATATGTTGAGATTGCCCCCAGAAGAGGATGGTCCACGTGTATTTGGCTTTCTTAAACCTATTAATAACACAGTTGTCCCATGTCAGAAGAAGTTAAGAAGGAGTATTTTTCTTTCTTATGTTTCATAGCAGTTGAGATAATTATTGTCTTTCTTAAGCTGCAGCCTCAGCTAACTTGAAAAGCACAGCTCTTCCTGAATGGTCAACAGTGGATCATGGAAATCTGGCAAGTGGTTTGAGAAAATCTTATGAGCAAACAGACAGGTTCTTGAAATAATCATGCTGGCTGGCATCCAAGGGTTCATTAAAGTTGTGCCTTTTCTTTCTTTTTCAGCTGGAAATTATTTTGTCATTAAAGTAGAAAAAAACTAAAAATTTCATTTGACGATAGCAAAAAATGTAGTGCATATATAAGAGCCAATTACGGCTTTTTTTCAATGTGGATATTTATATTAGCGAATAAAGGGAATAAAATTATTTTATTTTATACCAGAATACTGATTCTGGTAAATAATGATACCAGTAGAACTGATGATGATGGTAATAATAATAATAATAATAATAATATTAAAATGAAAGAGAGGAGAGGAGTACCTGGCATCACTTACTAAATATATACTGAAAATATGTTCTGGGGCAATGTATATCTTTAATCCTCAGCAGAGCTTCATATTGATACATATTTCTAAATGAGTATTGTTCAGAGATGAAGACTGTCATATCAGCAAGTTAAGTATGTTACAAGTATTTCCTGAAATCTTTCTTTTTATATCTTTATATTTTATTTTATTTTTTATATTTTAGAGGTGAAGAATTATAGAAACTAGCATTAATTATATTGAGCAGTCGAGAAACTTCAATCAATATTAAATGAAAATAGGTAGAGTATAGAATGATAGTTCTTCTTTCAGCTTTACGCCAGAAAGTGGTGGTAGAATTCTGAAGGATGCTATAACAAAGGAGTTAAACTCTTCTCTAGGAAGTTGGAGATTAGAACATTAAATCTCTGGACAGGACTGTGAGTGACTTTGTGGCACAATATCTGTGTGGCCATTCAAAAGAGGTCATGGATGCTAAAAACAGATTGTGTTAAGTAAAATTATAATTAAAGGAATAGGAAAGAAGGAAGCTTTTTTTTTTTAAAAAAAAGTAGATATACTATGACATATGGCATTTGCATGCACAAAATAATCAGAAGAAATGTTGCCAATTATATTGAGAAAAACTGTCATGACTATGGTGAGTACTGATTCTTACTGACTGAGTACATGACAGCTTAAAAATTGTATTATCTGATTAGCTTAATGGAATAAACTACACCCCTTACCTGTATGCAATAATATTTCTGTTCTCTTCTTGCTTTGATGTCTGACTTCCATTATGTAGAATACTCCTTCTTTCCTGGATTGTAAATTCCTTCAAAGCACAATACAAAAGTCCACTCCTCTTGTAAATCATTCCTAACTGTCTCAGGCAGAAATATTCCCTTTTATTCATTGTAATAGTATTTTAAACGTTTTTTTATTGTGGCATTATATTTTATCGGCTGTTCCTTATGTGTCTGACACTCAAAATAGACTATGCTTTTCCTAAGGACAGTGTTATGTTTTATTCCTTTTGTAAACACAGTCTCTGAAAAAGTGCCTGGTACATAGTAGGTATTCAATAACAATGATTAAATAAGTGCTTCTATTAAAGCACCTATTGTATTGCATTTATTTATTCAGTCAACAAGTATATATTGAGTATCTTCTAACCACCACTCACTCACTATTCCAGTTCTCAGGCTATAGTAGTAAATACACAAATTCCTTGATATGAAATTTACATTCTAAAGGGGGATAATGGAACCAGTTTCACACAGCGGTAAGTTCTATGAAATAATCAAGGGACAGTGCAGTCTGAAGATTGATAGACCTGAGGGTAATTTTAGGAAGGGAGGTCACACAGGCCGTCACTGAAGTGGTGGCATTTAGTTGAAACCTGCATGACGTGAGGGAGCAAAGATCGGAAGAAGAGGCTGAGGAAGAGGAAGCATGAAAGTCTCAAGAGAGCAATGAATACATGTTGTAGGAATTGCAAGAACACCAGGGGGCCCAAAGAAGAGGAAAGGAGAAAAGTTTTAAAAGATGATATTGAGAGAGTTGGGTATTGTAGGCATGGGAAAGGAGATTGGCTTTCATTCCAAGTATGATGTGAGAACTTTGGGAATTTTTCAGTAGGGAGTGACAGATTTTCAGTTTTTAAACATTGCTCTGGCTGCTTAAAAGTGGAAGGAGTCTAGGCTGAGAGCACAGTTGAGGCTACTAAAAACTCCAGTTGAAATAATTGTGATTTGACCAATGGTAATACTTGGGAGGTGATGAGGACTAATTAGAATCAGGATGTATTTTGAAGGTGTATTAACTAGAAATAACTGATGGATTGCATGCGGAGTTCAACATATAAAAGAAATTAAGAATAATTACTAAATTTTTGACATGAGCAACTGTATAAATGGTGATGCTATTTAATAATGGAGAAAACTTGGGGGTAAGTATAACAGTTTATTTCTTTGCATCTCCAATAGAATATGAATTCAATGAGGGCCCTTGGCTTTTTCTTTTTATCTCCTAGACAGTGCTTAGCAAAAGTAGGCTTTTAATAAAAAGTAATCATCCTGGATTTTAATCAACAAGCAGCTATTGTCACTATTCTTATTTGTATAATTCTTCAGTCTGTGTTCATTCAACAGATATAATGGAGTGTCTGCTGAGTGCACTGAGGCAATGAGAATACATTAATGAATAAAACAGACAGAAATGCTTGCTCACATGGAAACCATGAGCTTATATTCCAGTGGGATGATTGATACAATACAAATAAATAAATACAATATATCATAGATTGTGATAAATAGTACAGAAAAATTAAGTAAAAAAAGGCAATTGAGGTAAGGGGGGTATTGCAGAGCCACAGAATGCAAGTAGTCCCTGAGGTAACAGCACGCTTGGCATATTCTAGGAACAGCAAAAGGCCAGTTTGGCTGGATCAGAGAGGAAAAGTAGTAGGACATGAATCAAGAGGTAAAGAGATGTCAGATTATGTAGAGCCGTATGGGCTATTGTAAGAATTTTGACGTTTACACTGAGAAAAATGGGAAGGAGATGAGAAGTTTTCAGCAGAGAAATGGCATATTATGATATATACTTTCATAGGATCCCTCTGGCTTCTGTATTAAGAAGAGAATGCATTCACCCCCCCACACACACACAAGATGGGGGCAGGAATAAACAAACCACCTACTACAATAATGTGAGAAGAGAGGGTGGCAGCCCAAATCAGGGTGGTGACAGTCAATGTTGGAAACTATGATTGGACTGTGGATATATTTTGAAGTTAGAATCTACAGAACGTGATGATATACAGGATTTGCAAAGGGCATAGAGAAAGAAAAACATATAAAGTTTGGGGCCTGAACAACTAGAAGAATGGAGATGAAGCAGATAATTGTGGACATGAGGAGCTCATGTTTAGACTTACTGTGCACCCATTGTACATCTAAGTGTGTATAACAAGGAGCCGTTGTCTCTATGAATTTTGATAAGAAGAGCTGTCCACGCTGGAGTCCTCGAATTTGGGAGTCATCAAAATATAGCTGTTTTTCAAGTCAAAAGACTAGGTGAGATCATCAAAAGTTTGACTGAAACAACCCCTGGGAGGGTTCAACGTTAAGAAATCATTGGGATAAGGAGAAACCAACAAAAGAGTATACTGTTTATTAAACAAAAACTAGGTGTCTTGGAAGCCAAGTAAATAAAATGTTTAATTGAGGAGGAAGTGAGCAACTATATATAATACTGATATTTTGGCTCACAGTAAGATTTATCATCCAGTCTCTTACACTTCTGAAAGTGAAAGGGGGCACTCTTAATTACATCTGAACAATAGACACAAACCAGTCCTGTTCCAGGCATCCAGGCATGTGTAATCATAAAGTGATATTTAAAGTATGGTGAAAACTGAGAGGAGATAATTGTATTCAGAAATGTGGAAGTTTTGAAGGCCTCAAGAATACAAGTTTTGGTAAAGTATTAGTATTAAAAGTCTGATTGAGTAGGTTCAAGAGAGAATGAGAGTAAGGAAATTGGAAATAGTAAGAAAAAGTAAATCACTGGAAAGTTGTGCTATAAAGAAAAAATGGGGTGGTGATAGAAGACATTATAGAGTCAGAAGTTATTTTTTAAGTTTGATAGAATATATATCACAAAAGTTGCCATTTTTAAGTGGACCGTTCAGTGTCAATAAGTACATTCACATTTTTGTGCAACCATCACCACCGTCAATTTCCAGAGTTTTTTCATCTTCTGAAATTAAACCTCTGTACTTATTAAACAGTAACTCCCATCCTCTCCCTCTCCTCAGCCACTGCCAACCATGACTCTACTTTCCATCTCTGTGGATTTGACCACTCTAAGTACCTCATGTAGGTGGAATCATGCAGTGTTTGCCTTTTTGTGACTGGATTATTTACTTAGCATATGTCTTCAGAGTTTGTCCATGCTGTAGCATGCGTCAGAATTTTAAAGGCAGAGTAGTATTTCATCGTATTTGCATATTACATTTTGTTTATCATTCATCTGTCAATGAACACTTGAATTATTTCCACCTGTTGGCTATTGTGATTTACACTTCTGTGAACGTGGTTATAAAAATATCTCAGTCCCTGCTTCCGATTCTTCTGGTATATACTATTTTTTTTTAAGACAGAAGAAATCTAATATGTCTGTAGGCTTTCTGTATTTGCACTAGCCAGTACAGAATCTGGAAAAGAGATGAATGATTTTTCTCTGTGTACAACAACTATCATTAATGGAGAAAACATATAAACTTAAATAGCAATCAGCCAGCATAAGTGCCTTAAGTCAACAAAGAACTTTGGGGTCCTAGGCAGGCAGAGCATAAAGCATCCTCACTGTCTTTCAAAGGTCTGTCTGATCAGTTAGATGCCTAGACCTTAATTTGCTGTCTCTTTAGAATCTAATAGCGATTTTAGTTTACAACTCAATTAGCAAATCATATCCTGTTAGAAATCAGAATGGGAATAGTTTGAGTTGTATAAACCAATAAAGATTGACCTTGGCAATATTAACATCTGATTATTTTATTATTGTTCTTTCTCTGCCTCTGGGTTTTTGTTTTTTTTTTTTTCGGGTATAGTTTTTTACAATTTTGTGTTAGTTTCTACTGTACAGCAAAGTGAATCAGCCATATCTATACATATATCCCCTCTTTCTTGGATTTCCTTCCCATTTAGGTGACCACAGAGCACTAAGTAGACCCCTGTGCTATACAGCAGGTTCTCATTAGTTATATGTATTTTATACATATTAGTGTATATATGTCAATCCTAATCTCCCAATTCATCCTACACCCCCTTCCCCCCTTGGTGTCCATATGTTTGTTTTATTTGGTTTTGATATTAAAAAATTATCATCTCAAGTTTTATGATGTATAACTGTATTCTAGTATCAGAGTTTTAACCTGCTTTGGGTTGAACCATAGCATTGACTGGACACAAATCCGTGAATATATTGGAAAGTATTAGTAGAGGATTAACAAATAGAATGACTCCCAGAGCAAACTTTAGTAAATAGTGTAAACAGAATATTTACAGGATTTTTACAGCATTGAAAAACTCCTAAATTGATGCATATGTGTACATATAAATCGGTCCCAATGCTAATTGCTATGATATGTGTCTGTCACTAAAAGCTGACTCTTTCATAATTAGCCTATTGTCCCTTTATCAACCCATCATCAGTTAGACTCTGCAACATTATCATTCAGTACAGATAAATTATTCAGTCGTCATAGAATTCTGGAATCTTGCAATTCTTCAGGACAAGGAGGTTGACTAGAGAAGGGAAAATTTAGGCCAAGCTTCTACCCCTGCTCTGCACCATGCTCTGCTTAATTTTGGAACTCTATCTGTGTTAATGGGAGAAAATTGGAGCTCCTGGAGCATTGCATGTTCTTGTTCCAAAGCCTTTGCAAACAGACCGCCTCTGCGTAAAAAGAACTCTTCCTTTTGCCTCTAGGCAATCATTAATTGCACAAGGAAATCTTTTTTTTTTTTTTTTTTTTTCTGTATCCTAAGTCAGCTCCCTCTCTCAGATGATTATTTGAGTAACA
This sequence comes from Globicephala melas, assembly GCF_963455315.2. Classification (NCBI taxonomy): domain Eukaryota; kingdom Metazoa; phylum Chordata; class Mammalia; order Artiodactyla; family Delphinidae; genus Globicephala; species Globicephala melas. The sequence continues at coordinate 128,382,173 of NC_083318.1, read as the reverse complement.
TCTGCTTTACCTATGAAGTTGTCAGCTCCCTACGGGTAGGGCTCTCACCTGCTTTCACTCACTGCTGTGTCTCTGCTTCCTTGCATAGTGTCTTGACACTATTGCAGGCACTCAAAAATTTTATTTAATGAATCAATGGGTGAATAAATGAATGAATTAGCGATAAAGACTTACAGAGGAAGACATTTAAAAAATATGTGTTTTATGTGAACTTAATGTATTATGTGGGCTCCTGATAGAAAGTGTAATATGGATTAAGGAACTGGACATTAATTTCTTCCAGAATTTTGAAGAACTGAACAATAAGAACTTCAGAGCTGATATCAAGGAATCAAGTTCTCTTTCTATTTCATCACTTTGAATTGAAACGTAGGAACTGTGGAACACAGAAAGACCATTGGTGGACAGGCATTTCTCAAGAGAAGACTAGAAATCAAAATCCCATAAATAGAATTGCTGTTTTCTTACTAAGCTGCTTATGTTGGCCAACTGATAAATGCTGCTTTACCCATGACAGCTTAAATTTTACATAGCCAGGATTATTTCAGTCTCCCACACATTTTATTGTACTCTAATTCTCTCATGTTTAATCCTTATGTGTAACTATAATTTGACAGAACAATTTACTTCATGATCATTTGGGATCAATGAAAGTGTATTAATTTATCATTAGCAATGGGAACAAACAGTTATTTGGTACTTGTATGCACCAGGTACTGACCTAGGTAATTTATATGTATTATTTAATTTTAAGATATTTATATTTCATTAGAACTAAACAAAAAGAAAAGATGCTATTTTCACATGCTGTGGAACTCTAACTCTGCTATGTTCAGTCAAGTTTAAGTAGATTTACTATTACAGTCAAAGCTGGCTGATGTGTCCTAGCTGACCTCACATGTTCTCCCAATGAAGAATGGTCATATTAAAATCTTTGATCTTTCTATGAAAAATGCCACTTCTATAGCAATCACTATTCACATAGACTAAGTGACAAAAAGGACATAGTGACCAATGGTCATTTCTACGTTATACACATGTTAAAACTGTACTTTGCTCTATAGCTGCTGCTGCTGCTATTATAAAACCCAGCTCTGCTTGAATCTTTGCTTTTAGTCACAACGCTGCCAGACTCCTTTGATCACAGAGTCACCTCATGCTTACAGCCATGCTCCACGTTGGTCTGTCTGCTTCTCTTCTTTCTAAGCTGATATTAGAAGTTGTGGTTCAGCATGTCTATAAAGTATTTCTTCTGCCTACTCTGTAACTACTCCATCTCAGGTCTCCATCCAGTAGTGGCCTGAAGTACTGATTCTCTGCAAATGCCTTGTAATATGCAGACATATCAAGTTGAGACCAATATAGGCTTTTTTTTTGAGGGGGGGTCATAGTCAATACATACAATATTATTATATTTTGTATGTATTTATATATTCATGTATTATAATTTATAAATTTACTTACAGTTTATAATTTCACTACTGATTCCACTGTGGGGATGAGAAAAGGTTACTGAGCTATGGTAAAGTTGTGTTGTTCATGATTTTTTTCCTGGTTCCATATAGAATTCACCCTCAAATCTAATCAGTTAGCATCAGTCTTGAATAAATTGTGACCAGTGTAGTGCCAGTCTCCTTTTTTTCTGAAAATAAAACCAATTTCCAATTAAACTATCAACTAAAATAGACAGTATAAAAGACAGTGAGTTATTTTGTGTTGGATTAAAGAGGTTATTTTGTACAACTATAACTTTACCTTTAGGATCCAGTGTTTAACTTATTAATTTATTGCAGAGAGGCTGGATTTCAGCTGAGAACCATCTCAGATCCTGGCATTTGTAATAAAAATAGAATCCAAAAAATCAAGAAGTACAATAATATAACTTATAATGGGTTCATTCTGTATGATTAGTTTGTAGTCCTTCAACTAATTGTTGAGAATATTTCATATGTATTCTGCTTAAAGTCTAACTTGAGTAGTGCAGAAGTATAATTATACAAATGGTACAGGTATTACAATATAATTATTTATGCAACACATATTTATTGAGTACCTACTATGTACACAGCCTTGTTCTGAATGTGTGAGTACATTCTTTCATTAACAGACAAAAAAGCAATACTGCTGCTTTGTTGTTGATGTGTCTACATTTTGTGACTTTCAGTAAAGGCAGGTTATTCTGATACTAGTTATCATGTTTTTTACTTTGTCAGGATGATTAAAATTTTTACGTGGAAAAAGATTTTGGGAAATTGATTTTCAGTCAGGCTCATACAAGAGTACTGTAGACTCAGAACCACTAAATTTTGCCTCAAATCATGGCACATTATGTTTTTGGTTCTCTCAGATGCACATAGAAAGAAAAGTCACAGAAGGCTTGTGGTTCTTATTTTTCCGTCCTTTACAACTCACATTTTTATTTGAAAATTATGTGGATGAAGTGCTTAAAGTTTGCTACAGAGATTCAACTTAACTGGTCCTAAAGGGAAAGACTGGTTAGTACCTTTGTTTTGATTAATTTCATTTGCTAATAAGATGCAGGTTTCTTATTTTTTTAATCTTTTGATTTATTCTCTCATTCATGTTGTATTAGATATTTTTTATTGTATAACATTCTTAGGATTCTATGAAAATTTAGTAATTACTAGATGCTCAAAATAACCAACCTCTTTGTTTCTATAGGGTGATTAAAACGAAATATTTTTAGTTGTAGGCAACTAATGATTTTCAGCTTTGACACAGAGCTGACCCATCTCCTCTAGTAACAGCATCCCTATCGTTTCAAATTGCAATCAGTTCGGAATACCATTTTAATGATAATAGATTGGAAGAGAGCCCTGTGCTGCTTGACAGCTGTGCTCTATATTTAAGCTCAGTTAAAGTTCAGTTTAAAGCAGCATGTCTTTGTAGTCATGAAGCTTCTTAATGCTGTGACATGTCTGTGATTCTGTGCATCAATCATGGTGACAGAAAGCCATATTCCTCCTTAAGAGGAGATGCTATGGAAGCAGGCAAAGAGATGAGTGCTGCCATGTGTCTGTTACTGTGCAGCCTTCCAGTAGTTTAAATTCCCCTCTCAGCTCCCATTGGTTCCCTACATTCCCCTTTCTTCCTTTCTGTTCTTCCTAGGAACATTGTCCTATCTTGTTCGTTAGTAAGCTTGTCATTAAGCACTCTCTTCGGGTCTTACTATTCATAAAAATAGAATCACAGCTTTTATTTTTTTCCAATGGACTAATAAGCATCATAACAGAGGAATAAGAAATTGTACTGGGGGATAAAAAGAGGAGCTTAAATTATAAACATGTTGGAATAGTTACATATATTCAAGATATTTTTCACTTTTTATAGTCTTGTTTCTGCTTTGTAGTGACTCATTTGCTACCTAATGGATACTTCCTAGGCATACCCATTGTTTCATCTTTCTAAAGCATTGTGTAGTGTGCTCCATTTTCAAGCCCTCTTCTCCAAAGGAATCCTTAGCAAAATGGTTCCTGCTCTTATAGCATATAGTCCTTAACATTAATTTAAAAGTGAAACAGCAGGAAAAGTATTAGCATCTCCCATTTTGTTTGAGCTTTTTTGCTTGTTTGCTTTATTCATTCAGTCATTCATTTATTACCCAGGATATTTACTTATATTTTCTTTTATCATATTTATTGAGAGCTGGTAAACAAAAAGGATATTCTCTGTATTTTTGAGGATCTCATAATACCTCGTACATAAATAAAAGTCTTGGTAAGCTTTATATACTTTAGATACCCTTTTGTTCACTTTTGTGTGTGTGTTACCAAAGAATATTAAATATCATTTAACTATATTGGCTTCAAATATTTTGTTTCTATGTAACAAAAGAAGAACTCATCATAAACACTTGAAATACAAATGAGTAGTACTTGGGTTTTAGTCAAAGGACTCTGCAACCAGTCAGCTGCATAAGGGAATAGTTTTTACCTCAAGTTTTCCAGAATTAGAATTTTGGGTTTTTAAAAATTTCGAGAAGTACGTGGAAATGATTTCAAGGAAATATTTCAATTAAATCTTACTCGGTTTTGCCTCATTTAGTGACACTCGGTGGAGATAACAAATTTTATGTCCTGTCTCTAAATGACTTCATCTACTTTTGAGGTATGTCAGAAATGAACAACATTTTCACATATGCCAGAAAATCTATTATGATGCAGTATCAAGATTTTAAAAATGATTTCTAGAGAACTGTCATATTATCTGATCCAACTGAGAAATAATGTTAATACGGATATCAATTAGCCAACTAATAAATATTTTCTCCATATTCATACTTCTAATTCTACAACCTCATAATTAATGTGCTCATCTCCTCCTCCCTTGTGTGTGTGTGTGTGTGTGTGTGTGTGTGTGTGTGTGTGTGTGTATGTGTCTCTTCTCCTTCCCGTTCTCCCTCCCCCTCTTTTTTTCTTTCTCCTTTCCATTTTTCAGAACAGATTTGGGTTTTTCAATGGATTCTTTGCCTGGTAATTCTTCAAGTTAGAAGTTAGGATAAAGGTTAATTAACTCAATAGGCTTTGCATACTGTAAATTCAAATCTGGCCCTGCCAAGACATAAAAGTTCAGGTTATCTCTGCACTAAAACCCAATTTGCTGTGCACAGATTTCAACTTTATAAGAAAAAGCCTCAAAATAGTGCAGTTGGTTGAACACTGAAGCTGGCTGTTGATGAAACTTTAAGGAAGTTTCAAAAGAGGAAGAGAAATACATTAATTTCACCTTATGAGTTATCTAAGGTACTCAAATTTATAGAAACAGAACATAGAATGGTGGTTGCCAGAGGAATTGGGGAGGTAGAAAAATATTTTTAATGTGTTTAGTACAATTATAAATAAAGAAATAATATGTACATGAATAAGCAAGAAAGAAAGCAGGCATTGACCTAGAAAAAATAGTTAATTTCCTCTAAGTGTAATCGTTAGTTAGAATGTGACAAGAAGTCTTTTCGTTCATCTTCATTTTTCTGAAACTTATCCATGCTTTGCCATTTCAAAAGCAAGGTATTATAAACTTTTATCTTGCAAGTAGAGGTCAGGTTTGAAATAAAAAGCCCTTTGGAGCAAAGTATGACATTTACTTAAATCCATATGAAATTTCTGACCCAGGTTTTTGACTAATATAATGGAAACAGAAGCCCAGAACCCAAAATTGAGGGCGCACCATGACTGTATAACATAGGAGAAGAAAAGAGAAAAGTCTGGGATAGAGGGAAGAGAAATATGCATATTAAAAACAGATGTATTAAATTTAATTTGCTTTAGTTTGATTGCTATTATTATAATTAATTTTTCATTAAAATAAAAATCAGTGGCAGCTTGGGATTGCATGAATTATTTTAAATGATCAAACACAACCTTAAGAAGCATTTGCCTAAAAGGCACCAAGGAAAAAAGACGTCTTACTTGTAACTTTGCTAAGGAAGCAATTCTTCCCAACGGTTGTATCTGGGCACCCCATGGTCCACACAAGTTGACACATGAAATTAACTACCACACGTACCTTATCAAAGGAGAGCTCATCCATCATTCCTTTATTGTTACTTTTATTCAAACGGTCAAGTTTAGAAATTTGCAAATCCAGTTCATAGCATATTAGAAATTAAACTTGAAAGTAGGCTGAGATGTCTCACTGATAATCAAGAAGAAATATATTATTTAAAATTGAGAAAAAAAGCAAAGAGAGCATTCTAGGAACAGTTACTGAGCCACGGGCCAATGTAATAATTGCTGTTCAAAGTAATGAAAAATAATTCTACTCTTTTCAGAACAGTGTATTATACTTTTTAGAACAAAAATTATCTCAAAGAGTAAATTTATTGTTTAATATTTAAAGTGATAAATTCCAGTTATCACAAAAGTGAATTTCCCCACTCAAAAGTAGATAATTGGTATTTCATTTGCGAGTAACTCAGGTGCAAATGTGAAAAAAATTCTCTAAAACTGTTTTCTATTGCTATTGAAATGTCATAGTTGCTTTAGAAGGAAGTGAATTATTTTTGGTATATGATTTATCCATGTTATCAAGTTCTATTAAATGAATATAAAAATTCAAAATTTAAAAAAATATAAAAGAAGGCTTAATATATATTCCAATTTGCTAGGTGTTGGTTGTGTCAAAAAGTTTCTAAAAATAATTTGCAAAAATCAATAAGTTATTAAAATGCTCAGGGTTCACTTGTATTACTATGCCCATATCTTGCCATAGGATTCATTTATTCACACAGAATCATTTATTGTATACACTTTATTTGATAAATACTGCATTAACTGGCCAGAGATCCAAATGCAGGCAAAACTTCCTGGATACTTGAGCTGACCTTAAAAGATAAATCAGCATTATACAGGTGTTGGAGGAGGTAGGGAATGAAAAGTGCTTACTGAAATGAGAAGGCGTCTTGAGACTGATAAATGAGGCAGGCAGCTGCATATAATCAATGGATCAGTTTATTATAGGGTAACTTACTTCACAGGGTGGGATAGGGTAGACAGCAATCTGGAAGCATTCATTGCCCTCCCCACTGCTCAGTGGCCATTGGGACAATTTTACAGTTAACCTAAGGTACGGGGGTAGGTGCTTGGAAGCAAGACATTCAGTCCCAAGTCAAGATTCATGAATGGGTAACTAGTCTCATGGGTGCCAAGAATACATCAGTGAAGGTTCTCATCATTGTTTGGAGACCAAGAGAGTATAAAGGCCACCTTGTCCTAATGCTTATTAGACAATATCTGTTAACTACAAAGCCCTTGATGACGGAGAAGTGATTCACTGCATAGTACAGTCCTGGGTAAGGTCAGTAGAAGGACAGGAGAAATTGTAAGGGCCCAAGATGGCATCAGTTATGCTAATGTCCATACAACAGGTGAAGAAATATGTTGGTTAATGACATTCTTTGCAGAGGGGGCATTATAAACAAAGACACAGTTGTGGTAATTAGCGTGAAATATGCACAAGAGTGTATATGGCAGGCAGCACAAGCAGTTTAGTGTTCCCGGAGTGATGTGAATAGAGACTAGAGAGGCAGATAATAGATGGTGAAGTACTCTGTAAGTTATATTTATAACTTAAGTTATTTAATAAATTCACTTTTTTGTTGCATACCTACTGTGTGCTGGGGACTATTCTAGGGGTTTGGAAAATAGTAGTAAGCAAAGTAAATCAAGATCCCTGTCCTACTGGAGATTATATTTTATAATGTTAGAAGATGACCAGTACTTTGTGGGGAAAAAAGGAGAATAAGGTAAAGATGATCAGCTGTTTTGCAGATAGAGATGAGCTGGTGACAGTTTTATATAGGGTCATAAAAGTAGGCTTCACTGAGGAGGTGATACATGAGCAAAATCGTGAAGAAGGTGAAGGAGATAGTGAAGCAGATATTTGGGAAGAGAGCATTTCAGGCACAGGGAAGAGATAGAGCACATATTCTAAGGCTGAATTGTGCCTAGCAAGTTGAAGGAACAGCAAGGAGGCAGAGGTGACACCGTTGTAGTGAATAAAGAAGAAAGTAATAGGAGAGGAGTACAGATAGTTTAGAGTAAGATCATTTATGGTTTTATAGACCATTGTAAGGACCTTCACTTTTGCTCTGAGTGAAATAGGAAAGTATTGGAGGGTTTTTTTTTGTTTGTTTTTGCATTGGCGGGTTTTAAACAGAGAAGACAAGATCTGAGATCTGACTTAGGTTTAAAAACAGGTTTTCAAACTTTTAAAAGCTACTGAGATGTGAATGAATATAGGGAGCAAGGGTACAAGTAGAAACACTGCTAATAATGCTATTGATATGTCTGAGCTGGAGCTGATAGTGACTCAAGCAAAGATGTTGTAGCACGTGTGGTGACAAGTATGCAAGTTATTTGTATGTTTTGAATGTAGTGGCCATAGGGTTTCCTCATGGATTGGATATAGGATCCAAGCAAGAAGGAGTCAAGAATAACTCCAAGTTTCTTGGTCAGAGAAACTAGGAAGAAGGAATTTCTATCAAATGAGATGGGAAAGTCAGACATGGGACAGATTTTCAGAAAAATGTCTGGTGTTCAGTTTGGGGCATGGTATGTTGGGATATATACTATCCCAAGTATATAGCCAAGTAGAGAGGAAAAACACGTGATTAGATATTCACAGTGGAGAGTCAATGGAAGGTTTCATGTAGGCAGAAATACAGTCAGTTGTGTGCTTTAGTTTAATGCTCTATAGTGGTTAGGTAGATGATAGATCTGAAAGAATAAAAGCCTGAAATTAGGGTGAGCAGTTAGTGATGGTTGCAAATGTCCAGCAAGACAATTTGAGGGAGTAAACAATCAGTGTTGTAAAGATAGCAAACAGTAGAATGATTTGAGGAATATTTTAGATGTAAAGTCATTAAGACTATGATTGTTTGTTTGTGAGTATCTTAGAGGGAGGAGTAAAATAGTTTTCTAAATTGATTGGCTTGTTAAATGTGTCATTATCTGAAATCAAGAGTAAAGAGGAGAAGCATGTTTAGGGGGAAGATAACTCAAATTCATTTTTTACCTTTTACAATTTCTGTTTATATGGCATATTCAGGTGTAGATATTTTGTCTGATATGAGAATTGCTACTCCAGCTTTCTTTTGGTTCCCCTTTTGCATGGAATATCTTTTTCCATCCCCTTACTTTCAGTCTGTATGTGTCTCTAGGTCTGAAGTGGGTCTCTTGTAGACAGCATATATATGAGTCTTGTTTTTGTATCCATTCCGCCAATCTGTGTCTTTTGGTGGGAGGATTTAGTCCATTTACATTTAAGGTAATTATCTATATGTATGTTCCTATTCCCATTTTCTAAATTATTTTGGGTTCGTTATTGTAGGTCTTTTCCTTCTCTTGTGTTTCTTGCCTAGAGAAGTTCCTTTAGCCTTTGTTGTAATGCTGGTTTGGTGGTGCTGAACTGTCTCAGCTTTTGCTTGTCTGTAAAGGTTTTAATTTCTCCATCAAATATGAATGAGATCCTTGCTGGGTAGAGTAATCTTGGTTGCAGGTTTTTCTCCTTCATCACTTTAAATATGTCCTGCCAGTCCCTTCTGGCTTGCAGAGTTTCTGCTGAAAGATCAGCTGTTAACCTTATGGGGATTCCCTTGTGTGTTATTTGTTGTTTTTCCCTTGCTGCTTTTAGTATGTTTTCTTTGTATTTAATTTTTGACAGTTTGATTAATATGTGTCTTGGCGTATTTCTTCTTGGATTTATCCTGTATGGGACTCTCTGTGCTTCCTGGACTTGATTAACTATTTCCTTTCCCATATTAGGGAAGTTTTCAACTATAATCTCTTCAAATATTTTCTCAGTCCCTTTCTTTTTCTCTTCTTCGTCTGGAACCCCTATAATTCAAATGTTGGTGCATTTAATGTTGTCCCAGAGGTGTCTGAGACTGTCCTCAGTTCTTTTCATTCTTTTTTCTTTATTCTGCTCTGCAGTAGTTATTTCCACTATTTTATCTTTCAGGTCACTTATCCATTCTTCTGCCTCAGTTATTCTGCTACTGATCCCATCTAGAGTATTTTTAATTTCATTTATTGTGTTGTTCATCGTTGTTTGTTTCATCTTTAGTTCTTCTAGGTCCTTGTTAAATGTTTCTTGCATTTTGTCTATTCTATTTCCAAGATTTTGGATCATCTTTACTATCATTATTCTGAATTCTTTTTCAGGTAGTCTGCCTATTTCCTCTTCATTTGTTAGGTCTGGTGGGGTTTTATCTTGCTCCTTCATCTGCTGTGTGTTTTTCTGTCTTCTCATTTTGCTTATCTTACTGTGTTTGGGGTCTCCTTTTTGCAGATTCATAGTTCCCGTTGTTTTTGGTGTCTGTCCCTAGTGGCTAAAGTTTGTTCAGTGGGTTGTGCAGGCTTCCTGGTGGAGGGGACTAGTGCCTGTGTTCTGGTGGATGAGGCTGGATCTTGTCTTTCTGGTGGGCAGGTCCACGTCTGGTGGTGTGTTTTGGGGTGTCTGTGGACTTATGATTTTAGGCAGCCTCACTGCTAATGGGTGGGGTTGTGTTCCTGTCTTGCTAGTTGTTTGGCATAGGGTGTCCAGCACTGTAGCTTGCTGGTCGTTGAGTGAAGCTGGGTGCTGGTGTTGAGATGGAGATCTCTGGGAGATTTTCGCCATTTGATATTATGTGGAGCTGGGAGGTCTCTTGTGGACCAGTGTCCTGAAGTTGGCTCTCCCACCTCAGAGGCAGAGCACTGACTCCTGGCTGCAGCACCAAGAGCCTTTCATCCACATGGCTCAGAATAAAAGGGAGAAAAAGTAGAAAGAAAGAAAGAAAGAAAGAAAGAAAGAAAGGAAGGAAGGAAGAAAGAAAGAAAGGAAGGAAGGAAGGAAGGAAGGAAGGAAGGGAGAGAGAGAAAGGGAAAGGAAGGAAGGAAGGAAGAAAGAAGGGAGGGAGGGAGGAAGGAAGGAAAGAAAGAAATAAAGAAAATAAAATAAAATAAAGTAAGATAAGATAAAAGTTATTAAAATAAAAAACGATTATTAAGAAAAATATTATTTTAAAAAAAGAAAAGAAAAAAAAAACAAACAAAAAAAACCGGACGGATAGAACCCTAGGACAAATGGTGGAAGCAAAGCTCTACAGACAAAAGCTCACACAGAAGCATACACATACACAGTCACAGAAAGAGGAAAAGGGGAAAAAATAATATATTTTGCTCTCAAGTCCACCTCCTTAATTTGGGATGATTCATTGTCTATTCATGTATTCCACAGATGCAGGGTACCTCAAATTGATTGTGGAGCTTTAATCCGCTGCTTCTGAGGCTGCTGGGAGAGATTTCCCTTTCTCTTCTTTGTTCTCACAGCTCACAGGGGCTCAGTATTGGATTTGGCTCAGCCTCTGCGTGTAGGTCGCTGGAGGGCGTCTGTTCTTCGCTCAGACAGGAAGGGGTTAAAGGAGCCGCTGATTCGGGGGCTCTGGCTCACTCAGGCGGGGGGGGGGGGGGGGAGGGAGGGGCACGGAGGGCGGGGCGAGCCTGCGGCGTCCGAGGCCGGCGTGACGTTGCACCAGCGTGAGGCGACGGCCGGCGTGACGTTGCACTAGCGTGAGGCGACGGCCGGCGTGACGTTGCATCAGCCTGAGGCGTGCCGTGCGTTCTCCCGGGAAGTTGTTCTTGGATCCCGGGACCCTAGCTGTGGCGGGCTGCACAGCCTCCCCGGAAGGGGGGTGTGGAGAGTGACCTGTGCTCGCACACAGGCTTCTTGGTGGCGGCAGCAGCAGCCTTGGCGTCTCATGCCCGTCTCTGAGGTCCGCGCTCTTAGCTGCGGCTCACGCCCATCTCTGGGGCTCCTTTAAGCAGCGCTCTTAATCCCCTCTCCTCGCGCAACAGGTACGTGGGGAGTTTCTTGCCTTTTGGGAGGTCTGAGGTCTTCTGCCAACGTTTAGTAGGTGTTCTGTAGGAGTTGTTCCACATGTGGATGTATTTCTGATGTCTGTGGGGAGGAAGGTGATCTCCGCGTCTTACTCTTCCGCCATCATTGCTCTCTAGTTATGAAGGTAAATCTTCCTTCCTTCCTTGAGTGTGTTTTTGTTATGTTTTCTGCTGGTGTTGGAAGGTCTCCTGCAGAGGCGGGGGGCAGCTGTGGCTCACCACGGGGACAGGGACACTGGCAGCAGAGTTCTGGGCAGTACTCCCTACATGATTCTTATACATTCACAGCTTCAATTCCTACCGTAGGTTTTAGCAACCTCGTCAGACGATTTCTTTTTCCTTATCAAGCCACCTTTTCACTTCAAGGAAGCACTTTACGACTTCTCTTTGGCATATCCGAATTACTGGAATCACTATTCCAGCATTCTGGCGCAGTTATTAAGTAAATAAGGGTCACGTGAACGCAAGCGCTGTGATACCGTGACGGCCGACCTGCTAACCAAGATGGCTACTCCATTACAGTTCTTTAGATCAGAAGTTTGACATGTGTTTCAATAGCTAAAATTGAGGTGTCAGCAGGGCTGCATGCATTTCTGCTCCAGGCGCTAGGGTAAATCCACCTCCTTGTGTTTCCCAGGTTCTAGATGCTAACTGAATTCCTTGGCTTATGACCCCCTTCTCTCTTCAAAGCCAGCAATGACTAGCCAATACTTTGTCATATCTCAGCATTTGACAATGATTCTTCTGTTTCCATCTTCCACATTTATAGGATCCTGGTTATTAAATCAGACACTCCCAAACAAACCAATATAATCTCCCTGTTTTAAAGTAAAATGATTAACAATTTTAATTCCATTTGCTACCTTAATTCCTCTTTGCCATGTAACCTAACACATTTACAGGTTCTAGGGATTAGGAGGTGGGCATCTCTGAGACCATTATTTTGCCTATCACAATGGCTGATGCTGAGCTGAGGGTCAAGCTAAATTTTTAGAGACTATCAGTTGAAATGATGCCAGTCTTGGAAATGGATACTTACTCACCATGATAAAGAAATAGAGAAATCTGGTTTTAGCATGGATTCAGAGTTCAGACTTGTGTTTTTAGAGAAATAATAGGAGTATAGAAGAATGAGGTGGGAATGAGAGTGTACGTTGCATAATGAATCATCGTGTCTAGGACCATTAGCACAAGACATTAGACAAGGAAAAGGCTAATAGACTTCAGCATTGAGAGCAGGGTGGAAAATGGAGGGAAAGAGGAACTGGTAGAATCTGTGTGATTAAAAAAAAAGTGGCTATGATGTATTTAAGAAAGTGAAAGAACCAGAAGGAGGATATTTGAATTTAAGATTTCAGAGTTAGACTAGTTCAGGATGACAACTTTTAGGATATAATCATGGGAATAAGTGGTTAAAGAACAGTGGAAATAATGGCCATTGAAATGGAGAAGTTCAAATATTAGTTAAGTTATGGTGTTATGTGGACCGTTCTTATGTACTCTGAAGTCACCTAGGATGATGGTTGACCTTGAAGAAAGATCATGAGACTGGTAGTAATTCCTCATTTATTTAGGGAAAACTGTCAGGAAAGTAGTCAAATATGGAGGTACTTGTAGTAGAGGTACAGATAGACAGCATGCAAAACAGAGAAGCAGGGATTTATAATTAAATATAAAAAGAAATGATCTGGAAGCAGCTTAAGGGAAAACATCCTTCACCTTCGGGCCCTGAAATATGTAAGAGGAATGAGTATAAGGAGACTCTTCTGAAGAAAGCTACAGAGAGAAAGTTGAGAACTTTGGGTTAAGTTTTATGTAAGGTACAAAAGTGAAGATACATAGACATTTGTTTACCATAGAACTGCATTTTAAAAGGCACAATGGAAAGCTTTGCAAGGAAGGGCTGCATTAGTTGATTTTGTCAGGGGCCAGAGAGAATTATTGCGCAGTATTCCATGCTGGTAAAAACAGAAGAGGAGTTAAAGGGCTCTAAGCTATTTTACCATTTTACCTTTTAAGTGATGACAAAGGTAGAAGTAATATTTTTAAAAGGACACTATGATAAATTTACCATAGCATGAATAAAAGCAGAGGCCCTATGGATAGTAGGGAGCTGATAAGTTAAGAGTGCATCGTATCCTTTGTACATGCTGCAGAAAGCCCAGGAGTAAGTCTCAAATAGTCAGCTGTCTTATCTGTAGGGAATTTTCTACAATTACCTTATATTGTTGAAAGAAAGGGAAGAAGGAAGGAAGGAATTCAAGAGAGAAATAGTAAAAAAAAAATCATTAGGTTATTTCCCAGTGTTACAATGAGAGTGAATTAGTCCTGTGGTTTCAGCATAGGTCTTGATGTTATCTTTTACTGTTGCAGGAGAGATTAAAAAGCAAAAAACTTTGATGATTTTGTTTTTAAATGCTAATATGCAAGTCTTAATTTAGGTCAATCCAGCATTAAACTAAATTAAGCACCTACCCAACTGAGCACATCAGTGTGTGTATATATATATATATATATATATATATATATGCTTTTATATATATACACATTTTCATCTTTCATATATATATATATGTGCTTTTATCTTTCGATATCTCCCTTTTAAAATTGGCATACTTTCCAGCTTTTCTAGGTGAGTATTTGTTCAAATGAAGGGATAAGGATGTAGTTGAATGAAAAAAAAAACCCCTCGCAATATCAGTAAGGCCCTGCTTTTAAGAATGACATGAAGCAGTGGGGTATGCATCCCTCTTTGTAGTTATAGTCTATCACTCCTAATGGGATCTCTATGCATTTATTACAATGAGAGAGAGAAGTAAGCATTCACAACCTCTTAAAATGTGAATAATGAATTCTAAATGCTTCTGATCACATTAATGCACCAGGATAAGTGAATTGAACAAGGAAATAATTTAAAAAATGATTTTCATTGGATTTGGAGAGTGAAGTTATCAGGGCTACTTGATAAATTTCTGCACACAGTGGGTATTTTAAATTATTAATAAGATGATAATTATATGTCATTTAATATGTAGTATATATATGTAACTCAGTAGGATTTGTACATATTCAAAATTATTAGCACTGTGTAGGAAGAGGTAGTAGAAAGAGGGAGATACAGTATTACAAATAATAATGGGTGATGTACTTATCCAAGATACTAAAATAGCTGAAGCATTAAATGAATATTTCCTAATACATTTACAAAGAGGAACATTTATGACTGACTTTTCTATATCAGGATCACTTTGGTAAACGTAATAAGTAAGAATGAAAAAATTCAAGTTTCTAAATTTTCTTAACTTGGTGTGTTAGTAGCATGGAACAAAGCTACAAAAATTTTTATTAGGTTTAAGTGCATTTCCTTTAACATTTCATGAGTAATTGAAAATAGCTGTGTACCACTTAAGTTTATATAGTCAACCTTCAACCTCAGCTTTCACTAAATAAGCAGATTATTCTGAAACTTTTTTTTCCATTTTAAGTGAACATGGCATTATTAGTTCCTAACAGTGTAGTTACTGATCTGATTTTTCAGTATAGGGGCCTGGTTACAGTGGTCTATTCTTATTCCCTTGCCTGTATCTTATTGTAAATAGTGACGTATATAATGTTAAAGGTAAAATGAAAGAATATTTTCCCCTATAAATTTCAATCGTTGAGTTTCATTGCTTGCAAAGTGTATGGAGAGATTGGTCAAATTACTCTTCTCTGTTTAGTTGGCATGAAAGACAAAGTAAGGAAAAAATGAAATAGCATCATCAAAATTACTAATCCTAAAACATAGGTTGGGGTGGTTCATTATCTCTTTTAAGCAATTAAGAAACTGTTCAATAAACTGGAAGAGATAATGAAATAAAGGAATTCACAGGCAAGCTTGACTTGACTAATTAACCTTTGTTACTTGGGTTATTGGTATATGTATATGGATTTTAATTATGTCATTTTAATAATTATTGTTTGAAGATTGCTCACTGTATTCGTTGTTCCAATATTTATTTTTTTCCATTTTAAAATAAGAATGATAATGTTAAAAAAGGGAATGTGACATTGAAAGTAACTTTCAAGGTGATTAGAACTATAGAAGTAATATTTATTCATTTAGATGGTCAGTATTTTTTCATTCATATTGGCATTTAAGGCATATACTGTGTTTTGCAGCATTCTCTGTATGTATTAAGGAAGAAATGTTTGGTTATAGTCTTGAAATGTTGTAGTCTCTTGAAAAAGACAAAGCATACATACATACATGGGGGGAAAATCCAGCTAAAGAAGTGTGTGGTAAAACCTTGTAAACTCAGCTTTCATAGACTAAAAATGAAGGAAGGGGTCAAGCATCCTAGGGCAGCCTCTGAACATATTCTATTAAAGTCGCTTCTTGGTCATCACCCAAAGAAAATTTTGTTAAAAAATCTTGCAGAAAGAAGGAAGGATACTTCATATATGAACAAAAAAAAGTAAGAATAAACAAAAAAATATATGTGGGGTTGGTAACGAGTTTTTTCCTATATGGCAGAGAAGCTACCTTAGTTTGTAGAATGTCTGAATGAAGCTACACTGTAGGTAACAGAAGATAGGAAACTGGATAAAAAATAAGTCCAGAGTAGATGAGCTCTCACTGGGTGTGAGTAAAGAGAATGAAAACCAGAGAACAAAACTGAGCCTAGGGGGTACCTATTTAGTGGGCAGGGAAGGAACACAGGCATAATATGTTTCACAGGACCAATCATAATTCATCATTATCATGTACACATCATATACCAAAAAGACTGCCCTAGGCACCGAAGATTCAGCAATGATGAAAATGTCTTTGCTTTTGAGGAGCTTTCTGTCTAGTGAGAGAGATAGACATGTACACAAAGTATTCAGCCACATAAAAGGTACAATCACAGAGTCTCCCCTAAAGGCTATATGGGAACAAACACACAGATCAAAATGCTTCTTTCTGTCTGGGAAGATGAGAGAAGACCTCATTGAATAGTTGACTTTTGAGTTCAGTCTGAAAGGATGAATATTGATTTGAAAATCAGAAACGAAGGGGACTAGGATTCCAGGTTTAGGAATTAGCAAGTACAAAAATATGTGAAAACAGACTGCCAGTTCAGGTGACCACACAGAGCTAACTAGAGCTGTAGCCCAAGAAGCTCAGTGAAGACTTATAGGAAGTGTGGTTGGCACAAAGCAGGGATGGATCGTGAAAGGCTTCACTTGGATTTTACCTTAAGATGTCAAGAAACTGTTGAAGGATTTAAGCATTTTAAATTGCTTAATGATGCTCTCAGATTCTGTATTTTGAATAAGCATCACTTCAGCAGTTGTGTGGGGGAGGAGTTAAAATCCAAGGCCAGAGTTCTAGAGTCTGATTTGGTGGCCACTGATAAGCAATGCTGAGTAGAATCTACTTAAATCAATGGCAGTGGAGAAGCAGAGAGCAGTGAAAAGCTTTAGAGAGAAATAAAACCTGGCTACAATACACACGAATGAGGGAGAGGAGGAATTGCAGAATACATTCAAAGCTTTAACTCAGGTGCTGTATAACCAAATATGGGTATAAGAGTAAGTAAGGAGGAGAAAGATAAGTTACTTTTAATAGATGATAAAAGAGAAAAGATCAAGCACTTATCCTGCCCTTATTGTATGAACAGTTTCTCATGTAGGAAAAGTTCCTTTTTAGAGATGATTTCCAACAAATGCAGGAGGATAATAAAATTAGAAAAATCATCACTTTGCAACCTGTAATAAAGTAATAGATCCAAGTGATGATCATCAATGGATACATTGATCAGATGGATAGCGATAGGGAATTTCATAAGATAGGTCTTAGGCTGAAATCACCTGAACCTGAAAGTAAGTCTCAGCATTACGAAAAGTGGGACAATTGTATATTATATTCATTAGGATGTGATGCAGTAGGAAATATACAGCATCACGTATGAAGCATTCTTTTATTAAAAAATATTGGTCCTACAATTTATCAGGACTTTAGCTCTAATTACCAGTTTATAGGAAATACAAAAACTGGTGGAAAAATTCACCACAACCGCAAAAAGCAATCAAAACTATGTCAAGAAAAAAAGAGGTTGAGGGCAGGTGATAGTATAGAATTAAAAAGAGACTTCAGAGACACAAGAATCAAATGCTATTTGCCCGATTTGTGTCCTGATTTGAACAACCAACTTTAAAACGAGCTCTTTGAAACAACCGTTGAAATTTTGATATAGACTTAGTGTAATAGTTAGTGTAACTGTTATTTAGAATTTATTGTTAATTTTATTGGCTGTGTTATCTAAAAAGCCCTTATTAGTTAGAGATGCATACTGATGTATTTACAAATGGAAAGGTATAGCAGTTTGGGTTTTATTTAACATAAAATAAAATAAAATAAAATAAAGCTTTGTGGGGGATAGATAACATGAGATCTGGAAAGTTTCCTAATCTCTGAAGCTTAGTGTTGGGCATTGAATAGTTGAGTGTTCATTGCAGTAGTCTTCCCTCTTTTTATGCTTGAAAATTTCTATATTGATAAGGGAAAAACAGTTTAATGTTAATCAGGTTGATTTGAGGTGCCCATCAGATGTGCAGGTGTAGATTTTCAGGAGAATCTAATGTAAACACGTATTCTAGACTTCCCAGTGATGTATGCACTGGAAGTTTATGCAAAGAGTACAGAGTGAGAATGTAGTGAAGTAAACTCTGGAGACAGCCGTTATTTAGAGGGAGGGCAGAGGAAGAGAAATTAGTAGAAGGTACTAAAAATAATTAGATCGGAAGGAAGTCAGAATGAAGTCCTAAAAAACGGGAGAGTCACCAACATGCCATGTATGTTAACCTGCCATATAAATATTACATTATACATCTGATTTTGAAATTGTAGGCCATCATTAGTGATCATACTGAGAGGAATTTTAGAGGAATGATCATGGAGAGAAGAGAAAGGATTGGAAAGCTAAATAGAAAAGGATTCATGAGGGGACTGGAAAATGAGACATTAGAGTTCTTCCTATTCAAAAAGAATGGTTATGAAGGTTTTGATTTTTCTTTTTTTAATGGTGTTTAGTTTTTGTTTGCTTGTTACTTTGTTAGTAGAGAAACGTCAAAGAAGTTAGATCTGTAAGGGGTGACTCATGGGTGCAGAGGCAGATTGACCCAAAGCTCATGAAACAAAGCTGCTCACTAACACAGGCCCCTACTGGCCAGATACCTTTACAAGGCCCTAGGAGAGGCCCTTGTGATAATGTGTGTGTATGAACACAGGATTTTGTAACAGGTGGAAAAGTAAGATATTGGCTGTTACTACTCCAGCTTTCATTACATTTTCCCTCAAGTACAGCAGTTGACTGGCCACTAGCATTTGTCAAACCGTACTAAAAGGACTTTGAATTGAGAATACCTTTAGTTTAGGCTGAGTAGGATATGCTTTATGTAGTCCAGTTGGAATTTAAATTATTCTGGCTGTACTGGTAGAGAAGTGGTTTATAGGAATACTCCTTCCACTCACTGTAAAAAATCATTATGGTACAAAGGTGCAGGGCTGTCATTTGCATTGTAACTTGTCCTGTGGTACCTGGCCCCAGAAGTAGGTGGGACGTAGAGGAAAAGTAAAATTTTAAATATACTACTAAAACGTATGTCTGCAATGTTTCCAAATAGATGGTATTTTATATTTGAGAAATTAAATAGAAATATAATTTTTCAAGTGATATTAGAATCCAGGGTAAAGTAATCATTCCAAAATAATTCAACTTTTTAACAAGCATTTCTCATTGTACTACCATGCTCTTTCCCCCAAGTGCTGTGATTAATAAAGTGCTTAAACCAATAGAAACAACAATCTTCATTACTTATTTCATAAATTTTGACGATGCCAGGGAATAAATTCTCTATTTTCAATTTTGGAACCATATATCATAAACTCCATGTGGCTGCAATTATGAATTAATGTACTAAAGCAGCTCTCAAAACAGCTGATTTGATATAGATGGAATGAAGTATCATCAAAGGCCAGAAGTACAA
The DNA here is from genome assembly GCF_963455315.2 of Globicephala melas. NCBI lineage: Eukaryota > Metazoa > Chordata > Mammalia > Artiodactyla > Delphinidae > Globicephala > Globicephala melas. The sequence goes on along the minus strand of NC_083318.1, from coordinate 128,362,761 downwards.
TTATGGTCATATGAAAATGACCAAGAGACAAACTAAAAAAGAGCATTAGGCTTCAAGTATGTCAATTAAACTCCATTATTATTAAAGCAAGTGGTAAGGGAGACTGCCCTAGAAATCTAAGTAGATGTTCCATAGTACTAGAACTATCCAGTAGAATTAAAATGAATATCCTATAAAAGCTCGTAATATCTCTCCTGTTTTTTTTTAACCACAACTTAAAGAACAACCACCTAAGTAATTAAGAAGAAACTGAAAACTTGATTTACATAAATCTCCCTAAGGAGAATTGTGTAATTTCAATTTTTTGACTTACTATTACATCTTTTCTTTTCCATTCTCTATGTATGTATGAGTACATAATGTAAATATCATTAAAATCTTTGCTATTTTAATTGTTTTCTTTAAAAATTAATTTTCTACTCAGTTTTTTCCCTCCCATATGCCTCTTGTTCCCCAGGCTTTCTTCTTCAAATTCAAATGGTCTCAGAGAAATGGATGGCAAGTAAATGCCCCAAAGCATGACTAAGTATAATAAATAGCAGCTAACATGACATTTTCAAAATTAGACATGAAAAAAAAATGTTTCTTTTCTATTTATTTCCATGTGAATATTCTAGATGAGTAGTTCTATGTCTTTGTCAGCCAGTGCTGTATATAGCACATTCAAGATACAGTTACCAAAAGAACAGTGGATGTTTGTGAATACTCAGTGAAAGAGACATACAGTCTTCTTTCTATAAACAGGCTTACTTCAGCTTCATGTCCAACAGACTCAGTCAAGCATGAATTTTTATTTGTCCTTTTTATATTTATAGTACATAATTTCACTAAATAATTATACTGTTCTATTTTTAAATATTTTATAATTTTCTTGACAATTAAATTTATCATTGTTCATTCATTATATTTTGATTATTATGTAATTTGATTATTGATTAATGAGATACTTTCATTATTTCAGTAATGAACATAAAATTTTATCCCAAGTTATTGTAGAGAGTTTTAAGTAATTTATATCCAAACTGCTAGTATCTATTGGATAAGCTCATTTTCTACCTAAATGCACAAGTATTTATTTAATAAAAGAAATAACAGATTGTTCTTTCTACTTCAGGAATAGTGAAGCATTTTGGTAGACACACTATTATGTTGCAAGTGAGCTGCGTTGAATATGTCCCTTTAATTACAGTGGTAAAATGGATTTATATTCACCAATCCTTGATCATCCTTGTATTTGCAACCCAGCTTTTTAAAATTTCAATGACACTTTTTTTTTGTAATGAGTGAAAGGATGAATTATTTAGATTTCAAGGTTTTTATGCAAATATATTTCCTCATATTTCTTCTTGCTGCAATCTGCCCGGAACAAACATGCTAAAACATATGAGTAATTACACTTTAAATGGCTTGTTCTGGATGCAACTCTAAATAGCACTTGTGTTGTAAGCAGTGATCCTGGTCTGTGTTTGCAAACAGTCTATTAGCCTTTTCAGAGACCTTCCAGGGATACAAACAACTTGCCTTCCAAAGAATGTGGACTGTGTGTGGGTATGTGTATGTGTATGTTTTACACTTGAGCAAGGTCATCCAGGGAATTAGCACTGATAAATAGATATAAAATGAGATTTTATACCCTATCTTGACAATTTATTAATCTAATTACTTTCTGTCTAACCCAAGTCCTTTAGTTTATAATTTGTCTATTTTCCCTAGTTCTTTTTTTCATAGACAGTCATCAAGATTCTTGTATACAGTCATAATTATGGCATGTACTGTTCTGTCTTTTGTTGATTAATAAATTCATCACTTAATGTAGATATTATCTCTAATACTTTATAATAAATAACTACCTTTGAACATTTATTAAGTGCTGACTCTATACTCAGTCAGCACCTGTATGTCTTTTCTCAGTATTCTGAAAAATAGCTCTTGAGATACAGATTATAATTTCAGACCAAGCCTGTGTGACTTCACATGCAATAATCCTAACAATTATTCTTAGTCTTCTAGACTCTTTCTAAGATTCAAATACTTAACCAATTTTAGGTGTCCCAACTTTCATCATTGTCTGATAAATGTAGATTCTAAATTGGTATATTGGGATGATTCTTTTTTATCTCACAGATGATATTGTAATTCAGTAGTGTTCATGAATGAATAATGTGCTCAATGGTCTTATTAGTTGCTTCCAAGAAAAAAAGTTACAATTTGTTTAAGTATCTCTTCTCATAAGAAAGCATAACTTTTGCAGTTACACAAAGAAACTACAAAGGTAAAAGTTGTATCCAGCAAACTTGTCTAAGAAGGTTGTTTTGAAGATTAAGTAATATAGGCCAAGCACTTGGCATAGTAAACTGTAACTCTACCTGTCTCTGTGAGGTTACAGATATCGCACTGGTCTATTACTGCATCCCTAGCCTTAAGCATGGGTCCCAGTACAGGAATTGTTCACAAATTATGTATAACTGAAGATATTAATGAACGTAAGGCATTTGGATAAAGGAAAGTCAGAGTATGGTGGGTATTATCATTAAAATTGTCCACTAGGAGATGAGTTTTGAGTGGAACTTTAAGGAATGTGTGTGACATGAACTGAGAAATGCATTCAAATCAAGAGACTACCATATATCTGTATCCAAGATGAGAAGGGGCTTATTGCTTAAGATATACAGTAGCACAACACTTTATATGCCATTTGGGGTATGATATTGTGCTGACTCAATTTTCTGTTGACTTGAAGCCAATGAGTACTTACCTTCTTAAATTTATCTACAATAACTTTTTGTTTGTATGCTAATTAGTATAAAATGTGCTTTTTTTCTATGCATTTATGGTGACTGAAAATTAGCAAAGGAGTAAAACATAATACTTACTGCTCATTACATACACATTTTCAAAATAGGTATAATCTTTTTTTTCTGACAATACTGATCTAATGTTCCTTAGGTAATTCATTTCAAGCATTCATTAAACTTTGATTACTTCCAGGATGGTGTTTCATAATTATACTCATAGACAAGTCATGATTTTAGTTTCCATATTTGACTATTTATTCTGTGGATGGAAAAATAAACTACTAATTAGTAATAATATGTTTAAAGAATCTTTTAATCACTATCAATTTAATGACTTTCATCACTAGCAATTTAATATTTTGCTAGGATATCTGATGTTCTTTTTCAATGTTTCAGCTAAATTTCAGTGAAAATAAATGAGAAGAAATTTATAAATAAATTTTAGCGATTGCAATTACAACCTGCCCCAGAATCTGTCATTCTCAGGAGAGTTTCTCATAGGAAAGCATTGCCTTAATTTTATAATTATCTGAGCTTAGACCCATCTCCATTTTCCATAAAAGGAAATTTAATTTTTGTGTGGTTTTAAAACATAATGATTTTTCCAAGAACACAGCTACCATGTAAACTGATAAAAGACTGAATTTTGTTAATCACCATTTTAGAAAATCTGTTTACCGAGGGAAATGAAATTTATGGTATTTGAGTTCCACTAAACCTCATGAAAGTTTCATTTACTGTTTTCTCATTCAGCTTGATCCTCTATAGGGTCTGTAAGCACCTGAGGACTTTAGCTATGTCTTCCGTATAGTCATGCCAGAGTATTTATATAGTCAAATATAAATCATTTTATTATGAAAAACTGCTTTTCCTTTATATTGTAGTCAATGCATTATATTGATTTTGTTGAAGTCAGGTGTATAGGTGGTTATATTACCTGTGAAGTCCATTTTAACCTGTTAAGGAAGCACTGATGCAGTTCAGCCTCTTCATTTTACAGAGGAGGAAGTATGACCTGAAGAGGTAAAATGACCTGACCAAGGTCACAGAACTCACTGGCATTCCAGGCTGTGTTAATTTATCTATTTTCCATTCACTTTCAGTAACCAAACATTTGACATGTTAGCCAAATTTGTAATAATAAATGCATACTATTTATGAAAATGCATATGTACTTCTCCTACATATCTAACAGAGACCTTGGTAAAATTCTACTGGATTTGAGCAATATAATTTCATTTAAATCGTATCACTTTCTCTTTTTCTATGACCTAGAGTCCATTTTTCATGTGCAAAGTCCAGTCATGATATTGCTACATTAAGACTTTTATTACATTGTTATGGTACCCCGGAAATACATCCTGAATTCCACACTTCATATTAGCTTTAAGCTTAATGTATTTGGGAAGCCAGTTGCTTTGATTTGAAATGGCTGGCTAATGCAGCCACCTAGACACAAGTCACTTACCTGAATACTTGAACTGATGTGACTGGTTCATATTAAGTTGACTTTTAGCTTCAACTTTTACCCATGTGGTCAAATTGGAAAAAAAAAAGGGAAGGAAATGAAAACCCTCTTTTTTACAAGCTGCTGTGTCAGCTAAAGCAAGTGAAAAACAGTGTGTGGTAGATGCATACAACAGAGGAAATGAGGATTATCTCTGGAACTTCAGCACAGCAGAATAAAGAAAAAAAATGGCTTCGTATTCCAGATCTTCATGGATAACTGCCTGTGAATACCATAGCAAAGCTATCCTAAGCAAGATAATTCTTCTTATCCCAGTTTTCTCATGCTCAAGGTCACGTCTAGGAGTAGAATGAAATTAGCATAATGCTTTAAAATATAGGTCCACTGAATTTAGGTAAAATTTAAAACCTCAGGTTGATTTTTCTTTAAAGCTTGCTTCTAGATTTTGGCATGTGCAATGAGAAAATGTTACCTGGATATTTACCCATACTTGAATTGGCATACTTTAAAGTTGCTGATGTGAAGCAGTTGAGTTCAAGCTCTAGAATTTAAAAGGTTTAACATTATAATCAGATATGTGAAGAATCCTTATCGAAATGCTTTTGATGGTTGAAATTGAATCTGTTGTATTTTTTCTTATATCTCCATTTTTAACAGACCCAATGATAAAATTCACACATGATTTAAATGTATATATTTTATTCTTTAGTAAAATGGAAACATTACATTTATATAAATGTAAATCATACTGTTGTTTCCTAAGTATTACTTGAAATTATGTTAAAGTAGTAAACTGGTCTATTCTTTGCCTTGTTTTAATCCTCTGATGTTTTCTTTCTGTGGAATTTTGAGAATCTTTAGAATACTGTCAATGTATTATTTGGAATATGATGCTTTTTCTTTCTTTTATGTACCATGGGTAAAGGATTTCTGATTCACTTGGTTGTCCACTTTTGTATATGCAACAAACCTGCTCAATGTCTTCCTCTTCCAAAGTCTTCAAGTCCTTCAAGGATTCTCAGAGTATTAAGTATATGCTAACATAAAACATAAACCTCCAAATAGGAAATGTGACAAGCATTGTTTACAAATTATTTTTCCTCCATACCATTTTATTCTAGGAGCATCTTTAAATATGTTCCTGCATTGGCCAAATTTTTAAAATAACGTTCTTTTACACGATTTATTTTTTTTTAAGTTTCAAATATGCAAAGGAGTAGCTTCCCCATCGTAATCTACTTTTTCAGGGAAGGACAATATCCTTCTTTTATGTCTGGCACAGTTATTAAAAAGCTGTTTATCCTTGTTGATTTGACTGTATACATGCTTATTAAGAAGATACCTTTCCCCTTGATTCATACATTTATGTAAATGATAACTTATTATCCGTGATATTTTTAAAAAGCAATCAAGAAAAAGTGAAAGAAAGGATGTATATTGTCTCCTTCATGAATTTGACTTTTTAGATGACCTTTCATTTTCAGATTTTACCCCCATGCTGTGTGCTCAGACAGACCTTTGTATCATGGAGAGAAAGGCAACAACCCATAAAAATGGTTTTGCAGTCTGGCATTATGACATTACCATGTTTTTCCATTAAAAAAAAAATTATTTCACCATGTGATCATGTGACCAGAGGAATGTCTTCTCATCTTTAGAATCATGTTTAAGTATGTGTGTGTGTACATGTACTTTTCATAATCAAATATAATATGGGGCTTTAAAAAATTAAAAACACTGAAATGACCCTTTGCTTATTTACTAAACTGAAATAGAATTTAAGCTGCCAATAGATACAAACTTGAGTCTGAAAAGATTGGCTTTTGGTTCCTAGTTTTTATCATTATTGAACATCTTGCCTTCAGAGGAAAATAATCAGTAGTGAATACCAATATGTTGAAGGAAGACTTGACCTTGAGAACAGGCTATATAAGCAGTTTTTAAAAGTGGAACATAATGTGAAAGCCTTCATTCAGTAAGGATGCTTAGAGCCAAAACCCAAAAGATTGGTCTAAAGCCTCTTAGATTCCTCCTGCATTAAGTTCAGGATTTTCCCTGGGTTTCTGAGATATGAGGTTTAGCTGGGAGCTAAGTAGCCAAGATAGGACTGGAACCAAAGTCTTCTAAGTTTTATTCTAGTATTCTTTGAGAATTGCTGCCTCAGAAATAAAAGGGTCTGTAACTTTGAACCAGCTTCTTTGGTATCTAAACATTTGGACTTTATCATATTCCATCTCATTTTGGATAACTTATAATAAGTTATGAGCCTCAGTTTCTGGACGTAAAATAGAGAAAACCATACTATATGCAGATTATTATATAAATATATACATATGTATTCACTATATATATCACATATATGTATAGATAGATACATACATCTAGATAGGTATCTCTCAGTGAAGTCTGGCAGATAATAAGTTTTTAATCAATGATAGTTATTATTTACAATATTATTTAACAATAATAAAGCGATTTATCTTACTGAACATATACCTTCAGCATAGAATTGTAATAGTTCTAGAATAGAATGTTTACAGGTACAACTCAAATACTGTACTGAAAATACACACTCAACATTTTTTAAAATATATTTTGTCTTCATTTAAGTATATGTTGTTTAAAATATTTTAAACAATCAGAAAAACAATTTTACCTCAGTGAGATTTGAAAATGTTTTAGAAGTCTAATACTTCAGCAAAACAACAGAGAAACTTAGAAAATAGATGACTTTGTGACATTTTCAGTTGTATACTTACAAAGTAATAAAGCAAAAAAAAAGACAAATATTTAAAGTTTTCTTTTATCAAAACTAGAAAATAAAGTACTTAACTTTTATTGTTATTTGGTGTAACAGTTAAAGCCTCTGAAGGGGAACTTATTTTCTTTTTTTTTTTTTGCCTAGTTTATTGCTTTCATTGTAAGACAGTATACCTCATGCATTCACGGTTTGCAACTTTTTGTTGTTGTTGTTCTCACACATAATTTGATTCTACAAGTAGGGACGAATTAATTGAGGATATAAAAATGAATGAAAAAAAATGAATGAAAACCTGAGTGGAAGTAATTGCATGATGACATAATTCAGAACTCTAAAAAAGGAAAGGAGAAAATTAGCAAAATGTGGTTAAAATGAATTTAAGAAAGTGGATTCCAATAGACTTAGTGCACTATTGTGAAATGGAGTAAATAAAGAAAACAAAACAAAAAAATAGAAGAAGAACTTATAAGTTCTGCTGAATTTCAGAAAATAAAGTAGGCTAAAATAAAATAAAATAAAGATAAATCCAGAATGGTACAGGGGACAGAAGGACAATTTGGAATATAGCTTTGAAATTTACCCTGGCCAGTAGAAATATTTAGAAGTAGAAAAATATTAGAAAGGGCAAAATCAGTACTTCCCAGTTAAAATGAAAATTTCTTATGTTGAGTAGCTGTACTCCTCATGAAGGATGAGGTCCATGTCTTCCTAACAATTTTCATCTGTAGTTGTTTTAGGTTCAGCAGTGCACTCCCCACATAGCAGGCAGTCTCCTTGAATTTCATTGTACTTGGTAATCCAGGATGGTCATATTTTGAGAAGCTATGAAGGAGCTATGATGGGTGATGATAAGATGCTAAAGATTTTGGGGTCTTCCAAAAAAGTCACCTTTATCAAGTAATCCAGAATAGACTAGCATTAATGAGAAAATATCACACCAATTTTAAACTTTAGAAAATATCTAAAAATTATTTTGAATATATTGTGTTCAAAGTATCTTTTTCAATCACATGGAATAATACACTGACAGATGTGATTTCATTGTCACTTTTATTTTAGAGAGCTCAATCATAGGGTATTTTTTGAGAATTAAAAAAGCAAGAAAAATTTTAAAGCATTAAATTCAATTTCAATAAATTAGTTTTTTGAAATCACTTAGATAATTGGAAGAAATTAGCTGTAGTAACAATTATTCAATTACATACTTTATAAGTATCATATTTGGTTATAATTATTTAATTTTATTCAGAACAAGAAAATAATTTTTAGGAGGTCAGGAATATATAAATAAGCATATCCACATGTAAATGATGCTGTTCTCTTTTTATCTGCAAATGTATCTTAACTAGTTGGTATTGTTTTTGTTTTGGTTTGGTTTGGTTTTGGTTTTGTTTTGATCAAAAGATTATTGATACCTAAGTAATAAGTTTTACTTAATAATGGTTGAAAAAGGGGATAGAGATGTGATAAAGCTTAACCCCCTCAGACATAATTATTGGTATTGGAAGATATGTCTTGAGTCTTGGGGAAGAGAACCAGACTCTAAAGTCTTTTCTAGCTCTAGTGTATTATGAACTCCTGTGGTGGCTTATTGTGTCACATAATGACTCTCACTGTCAGTACACTCTTTCTCTTGACACAATTCTGGTATTTAAAAAAAAAATTTTTTTTTCATACTTAGTAGAGGAAGGAGAAAACCTTACTCAAATATCACCTTACTTCTATATGGGGATAGGGAAGGGAACTAACTCTTATCAAGTGCCTTCATACTGTGTAAGACCTAAGCCTTCCTTGTATTCCATGGGGTTTAACCCATTTTTCTCCCTTTCACAACCAAATGTCAGGAAAGAACTGTCCATGTACACTTTGTTCCTGTCCTGTTCGTTCACTACTGGATCGTGATTAACCTGTCTTTATTATGTAACTCTCTCTTACTTTTGCCAGTCTTATTAGAAGTCTCCTGGTTCCCAAATCAGATACATGCTTCTTAGTCCTTCCCATACTTGGTATTTTACATAAAATATTGTATGTAAGAAAAAGGAATGTTTTCCACTTTCTGTTACCTGGAAATGCTCCCCTTAGTTCTCGTAACACTGCACTCTTCTATTTCCTCCTTCATTCCTGGCTGCTCTTTCTGTCTGCTTTCAGACTACTCCTCCCTTTCCCATCCTTTCATTGTTAGTATTCTTCAGGTTCTGACATAGGGCCTCCTTCCTTCTCATTCTGCAGGCATTTCCAGGTGATCTCTACTTCCATGGATTTCATGACCCTATGTTTGCTGAAAGCTCCTAAAAAGACACCTTTAGTTCAGATTCAATCCTTTTTTTTTTTCCTTCAGATATACATATTCAGTTTCATACTAGACTTCTAACAAACCTGCAAATTCAGTATCTTTCCTACTCTCCATGTAGATTTCATGCTAAGAGTTTGGACAAGCTTCTCATTTCTTCCCTGCCCCTGACCACCCCACCTGACTAAACATCAATCAAGTTCTATGGAATCTGCCTCTTGTGTCAACTTACTTCTCTCAACCCCACTGATTCTTCCCTAGTGCCATCCTTCATTTTCCTGCTTTATGGGCACTTCTTAAGGGAGATCTCCCTTCTCCTCAGTTAAAACAAGTGTTCTTACTATGTGCACTGACAGTACACTTTACTTCATTGACTGTAGTAATTGCATTCTGCATTGTAATGGCATTTGAACTTTACCATGTCCCCCATTAGAATTTTATGTATCAAAAATGAGAAACTATGCTTACTTGTGTCACTAAAGTCTCCTTTGCATCTAAGGCATAACCTGGCTCATCGCAGGCAGTTAAAAATTTGTTGAATGAGACCTGTATGTTACACATTTAATTTTAAAAGGCATTATTGCTTTTCAAAAATGAGGAAAGTGAAGCTCAGCAATGCCAAGTATCATACCATTAATGTAGCCTGGACTATGGTCAAACCTTGGGATTTGCTACACCATGTTACCATGTTGTATTTATACTGAATCTTCTCCTCTCCAGTTGGATTAATCCCATTTTTGTCTTTCTGTATTCATTGCATGAGTGTACATTCACCCATATCACACAAACTTCTATTAATCCGGTACTTCTTAGTCTTAGAAACTTCTCTGAACTCTGTGATTCCTAAGTGTTGCAGAATGAAATTAATGTTGTTGAATGAGAAAGAGACTGAAGACTGTTCAGATTTAAGAAACCTAAGAAACATATTATCCTGAGGCCTTTGAGAGAAGAAGAAAAAAGAAAAGGAAAAAAAACCCCACTAGAACATAAGCCTATTTTTTTAGTATTCTTCATATGACTTGTATTTCAGAAGGATGATGATTCACAGTCTGGGTTATGGATAAGTTGTTTCTAAAATACATACATGTGTACATGCATACCTACCTTTGTAGCTTAAAAAAGGATACCCCTGATTCTTCTTAAAAACCCAGTGGTCATGTTCATACCTAACATGAAGTTTGATATCTTGTACAACCATATGAACTATATGAACTCAAGTAGACATGCTAACGGAATCCAATAACTTTATTCTCTTAACAAGATATGCTATTTCATTGTTCTTTAGTTTATTTGTAGGGGAAAAACTCAAAGATAACTTATATAATATAAGAAAGAGCTCTTTAAGTAAAATAAAACATTTGCATGGATGATAATTTCCTAATGAAACCACCATGAAAAATAGAGTAAGTTAAATATTTTATATTTTATTTGAACTGCTAGAACAAGACATTGATAGACATACATTTAGTATACAGATGAACTGTGATGTTATTATGCAAAAAAGGTGGATGTCATATAAAAATGCTTCGTTTCAATACTTCATGATTATAATCAAGACTTACACTCTTGGAATCTGTTTTTTAAATTTTTGATGAAGTTCAGGCAACTCTAAATATGAACACATAAATTATATTTTGTGTCTAGAGTATTTATGAAATATGTAAGGAACATCTGTGAAGGGTAGAATAATTCTCATTTACAAAAAGAAGAACTTTGTAACATATATTTAGTTTATGATCTTGTGTTAAGAACTGTCAACTCATTCTTTTTAGTCCATATTCCACAGATGTTCATTAGACACCTACCATTAAACGTTAAAATCTCTTCATTAGAGAGTTGAATAGATTTAGAGGCAACACCTTTTTTAAAAAAGTTTGAGTATAATCTGACTTTCCTATGAGTATAAATGTAACTCATATTTATTTATGATTGTTTATTCTAAAAATATTCAGACCAATTTAGCAGGACTTTCTGTCTGAGGCTGTGAAGAGCTTGCTCTGGGATTCTTGTTTTCTCAGCCTCCCTAATTGAGGGCACCTTCACACTTTCAGGGCACTTTATAGCACTGAGAAGAGCCTAATAAAAGGCTTTTCATGTGTTATAAGTATGATGAAATAAGAAGAATCAATTACACTGCAAAGTGCTGAAATCAAAAAAAGATTGGAAGCGTATAGACTCAAATAGTTCAGTGCTGTTGAATTTTCTCACTTTAGATCTTTCTGTTCCATCCATATTAAAAACTTAATATCTGAACTAAATTTACTATGGTAAACTAAGCAATATTCATATAGAAAGGGAAGCATTAGATTGACAAAGAAAAGCATAAGGATGCTTACAGTTTAATATTAGGTAGTTAGTTTACAAAGACTAGTCTCAAAATTTTAAATCCTCATTTAAAAATCAGTCACCTTTCCTAAGGCAATTTAAAATATAATTTTATGATGCTGGCTGATTGTTTCTTTTTCATCAAATTGGTTAAATGATGATCACTGGAAATAAAGTGTCACAAGACGTTGTACATACTGATTTATATATCTTAACCTTCCTATACCAGATTTTCCTTCCCTTATGAACTGGGAAGGATAGATGTTATCATTTTTATTTTACGAATGATGACATCTAGAGAGGTTAAGAGCTGTGTTATTTGTAATCCAACAAATAACAGAGAACTTTGAAATAGAAACTTAGTATTCTCATGAGGGGAAAAAATATCTATCTATCTATTTATCTATCTAAAGACATAGACATAGATAGATAGATAGATATCCCATGACCTGCATCACAGCACTAAAATTATAAAACTTCATTTAAAAATTGAAATGTAGTATGAGAAGTATTAGGTGTGAAGAGGTACAAAACATACTCATACATTTTGGAATTTATCCTAGATTCTGCCCCTTAATATCCTGTAGCATTGTCATTTAACTTCTCTAAAACTAACTTTACCACCTATAAAATGGAACTAATAATACCTGCCTTATCACAGTGACAGATAAATTACAAAAATGTCAGTACCTGTGAGGAGTATTCCTTCATTTACTTAGTCATTAATTCATGCAGCAAACATTTATTGAATACATAAATGTACAGACATTAGTATAGATGTTGGAGATAAATTAATGGACTTGTACTTACTATATGAAAAGGAAATTTATAAATCATAAGACAGTAGTACAAATATAAACAACATCATCATTTATAATATCAGCCAATTTAAAATATGAGACACTGGTGGGACAGGAGGTTGAAAACTGCTGCAGTAGTACAGATGTGAAGTGAAAAGGGCATGGACTGGGAGGATGCTGATAGGAATGGAGAAGATTTTGTAATTATGAGCAACACATTTTAAGTAAGAAAGATAAGGTTTTAGGATCTCTCTCAAATGGAAAGGGATAGAAGAAAAGAGTTGCGAAAAGCTCACTATGATTTCACTCCTGAGACAATGACAGAATGGTAGTAGGAACATTAAAAGGTGGGCAGTTTTGGAGGAAGCAGTGACAATGTCAGCTTTTGTCAGGTTGATTTTGAGGTGATAGATGCATATGAGATGAAAGAAGATTCAAAACTGGAGTTTAGAAGAAAGTGTGGTGCCATAAACTTGGAGTTAGCGGCATGTGAGATATGAGGAAGAGTAGATATCTGATGAAATATTGACAAGATCAAAGATTTTACTTGAGAGAATGTATGTCTGTACTAGGATGCAGAATGGGCAAAGGGAGAAAGAAAACAAAATACTGGTAGTATCCCAAAAACATATGAAGAAAAAATTAATATATGTCAACGCTAAAATTAGAAGAGAAGCCAGAAAAGTGGGGATTGAAAGAAAAAGGAATTAATTTAATAATGAGACTATTGTGACATTTGATAAGGTAGTTACAGTAAAATTGTGGCAATTAGATAAAGTACAATGGATAAAGGAAGGAGTGATTGAAGATGAGATAGTAACAGCAGCAGTTTGACAGCAGAAGTGTCAAGTAGCCATAGGTAATAGAGTTTCAAATGAAGAAATAGTGAGATAAATGATGGGCAAAAAGAAGGAAGAGCCTGCACCTATGGGAGCATGTAGGTGTTTCTGTGAGAGCAAGTTCACTTAAGACAGGATGAATCAGATTCTGAAGCTCAGCTAGAATGATGATTGTAAGAGTCTGAAGGAAAGGATGAGATGTACTATGATAATATGTAGGGAGTATGAAGGTTTGAGGGAGCAACAGATAATGTCCCAGACTAATGGAGGTCAAATTTCTGCTCTGTTACTGATAAAAATTGGATTAGAAAACATGGGGCATTCCTTAGAATGACAAGCATACTAGGCTTCTTAATTTTTCACCCTGTAATTATGTAGACTTCCCTGCATGTCTCAGGCACAGCTGAAGAACTCCAGTCTTTCCCCTCTCTGCAATCAAGTAGGTCTGCTCCAATCAGTTTACCACAAGGTATATTCAGAATACATGCTTCTGTGGGCAGACTTGCTCAAAAGTTGAAAACAAACAGTGGACTGTTGGGGGGGAGAGGGGAGGGGAGAGGAGGAGAGGAGAGGAGAGGAGAGGAAAAATGAGGGAGGGAGGAAGGAGGGAGGGGCAGGTGGTACCAGATCTACTCATTTTCTTTTTAGAAATCACAAATGAGGTAAGTCACTTCTCCTTCTCTGGGGAGGAAGGAGAGAGCAAGGTTAAAAGACCACACTGCTCCTTTCTTAAAAAGTCCTGCTCTTTTTGGAACTAAGAATTAGGGGAGGGCTTCCCTGGTGGTGCAGTGGTTAAGAATCCACCTGCCAATGCAGGTGACATGGTTTCGAGCCCTGGTCTGGGAAGATCCCACGTGCCGCGGAGCAACTAAGCCCGTGTACCACAACTACTGAGCCTGCACTCTAGAGCCTGCGAGCCACAACTACTGAGCCCTCGTATCACAACTACTGAAGCCCCCGTGCCTAGGGCCTGTTCGCCACAACAAGAGAAGCCACCACAATGAGAAGCCCATGCACCACAACGAAGGGTAGCCCCCCCCTCGCCGCAACTAGAGAAAGCCCACTTGCAGCAACAAAGACCCAATGCAGCCAAAAGTAAATTAAAAAAAAAAAAGAGTAAGGCGATTACCACTTGTAGCTGAATATCTAAGAAGGTCCCCAATTTGTTCACAGAGCACATTTGCATCTAGCAAATCTGTGTATAGCACAGTACATCATAGAGTTCCTTTGTATGAAAGACTTTATAATGTGTTTTAAATTTATTTTTCCTGGCTGTATTAACTGTCTTTAATAGCATAGAGAAGGACAATTTCTAGATAAAAGGTGAGGAGCTATGGTTAAGAGTTTTGAACTGGACATATCATGAACAAAAAAGCATTTTGATTACGCTAAGACTCTACCTCATTTCTTGGAGAACTTCACACATAAATCCTCCATTTGTGTAGCTTTATAATTCTCAACCACATAAAAATGTTATGTATAGGGATCTGTATAAAATATTTTAACTCTCCTCACTTATTAGTTGAATAAGTCGCATTAACTCCTTACATATATTATTACCAACATACCCCTGTAATTTCCAAAATCCTTATCATTAGCTCATTTATCCGTCTTGGAATCACACTGTCATCAGGATATCTTGAATTGAATGAGTTAGCTATATCTATTTCAAGAACGACATATTCAACAACATTATTTTTTTTACTCTTATTTTTGATACAGCAGGTTCTTATTAGTAATCTATTTTATACATATTAGTGTATACATGTCAACCCCAATCTCCCAATTCATCCCACCACAGCCAGCCCCCCGCCGCTTTCCCCACCTGGTGACCATATGTCTGTTCTCTACATCTGTGTCTCTATTTCTGCCTTGTAAACTGGTTCATCTGTACCATTTATCTAGACTCCACATGTATGTGTTAATATACGATGTTTGATTTTCTCTTTCTGTCTTACTTCACTCTGTATGACAGTCTCTAGGTCCATCCACATCTTTACAAATGACCCAATTTCATTCATTTTATGGCTGAGTAATATTCCATTATATATATGTCGCACATCTTTTTCCATTTGTCTGCCAATGGGCATTTAGGTTGCTTCCATGAGCTGGCTATTGTAAATAGTGCTACAGTGAACATTGGGGTGCATGTGTCTTTTTGAATTATGGTTTTCTCTGGGTATATGCCCGGTAGTGGGATTGCTGGGTCATATGGTAATTCTATTTGTAGTTTTTTAAGGAACCTCCATACTGTTGTCCATAGTGGCTGTATCAATTTACATTCCCACCAACAGTGCAAGAGGGTTCCCTTTTCTCCACACCCTCTCCAGCATTTGTTGTTTGTAGATTTTATGATGATGCCCATTCTAACTGGTGTGAGGTGACACCTCATTGTAGTTTTGATTTGCATTAATTAATTTGATTTGCATATAATAATTAGTGATGTTGAGCAGCTTTTCATGTGCCTCTTGACCATCTGTATGTCTTCTTTGGAGAGATGTCTATTTAGGTCTAATGCCCATTTTTTGATTGGATTTTTTTTTTTTTTAACATCTTTATTGGGGTATAATTGCTTTACAATGGTGTGTTAGTTTCTGCTTTATAACAAAGTGAATCAGTTATACATGTACATATGTTCCCATATCTCTTCCCTCTTGCGTCTCCCTTCCTCCCACCCTCCCTATCCCACCCCTCCAGGCTGTCACAAAGCACCAAGCCAATCTCCCTGTGCCATGCGGCTGCTTCCAACTAGCTATCTACCTTACTATGTTTGTTAGTGTGTATATGTCCATGACTCTCTCTCGCCCTGTCACAGCTCACCCTTCCCCCTCCCCATAACCTCAAGTCCGTTCTCTAGGAGGTCTGCGTCTTTATTCCTGCCTTACCCCTAGGTTCTTCATGACATTTTTTTTTTCTTAAATTCCATATATATGTGTTAGCATACGGTATTTGTCTTTTTCTTTCTGACTTACTTCACTCTGTATGACAGACTCTAGGTCTATCCACCTCATTACAAATAGCTCAATTTCGTTTCTTTTTATGGCTGAGTAATATTCCATTGTATATATGTGCCACATCTTCTTTATCCATTCATCCGATGATGGGCACTCAGGTTGTTTCCATCTCCGGGCTATTGTAAATAGAGCTGCAATGAACATTTTGGTACATGACTCTTTTTGAATTTCGGTTTTCTCAGGGTATATGCCCAGTAGTGGGATTGCTGGGTCATATGGTAGTTCTATTTGTAGTTTTTTAAGGAACCTCCATACTGTTCTCCATAGTGGCTGAACCAATTCACATTCCCACCAGCAGTGCAAGAGGGTTCCCTTTTCTCCACACCCTCTCCAGCATTTATTGTTTCTAGAGTTTTTGATGATGGCCATTCTGACTGGTGTGAGGTGATATCTCATTGTAGTTTTGATTTGCATTTCTCTAATGATTAATGATGTTGAGCATTCTTTCATGTGTTTGTTGGCAGTCTGTATATCTTCTTTGGAGAAATGTCTATTTAGGTCTTCTGCCCATTTTTGGATTGGGTTGTTTGTTTTTTTGTTATTGAGCTGCATGAGCTGCTTGTAAATTTTGGAGATTAATCCTTTGTCGGTTACTTCATTTGCAAATATTTTCTCCCATTCTGAGGGTTGTCTTTTGGTCTTGTTTATGGTTTCCTTTGCTGTGCAAAAGCTCTGAAGTTTCATTAGGTCCCATTTGTTTATTTTTGTTTTTATTTCCATTACTCTAGGAGGTGGGTCAGAAAGGATCTTGCTGTGATTTATGTCATAGAGTGTTCTGCCTATGTTTTCCTCTAAGAGTTTTATAGTTTCTGGCCTTATATTTAGGTCTTTAATCCATTTTGAGCTTATTTTTGTGTATGGTGTTAGGGAGTGATCTAATCTCATACTTTTACATGTACCTGTCCAGTTTTCCCAGCACCACTTATTGAAGAGGCTGTCCTTTCTGCACTGTACATTCCTGCCACCTTTGTCAAAGATAAGGTGTCCATATGTGCGTGGGTTTATCTCTGGGCTTTCTATCCTGTTCCATTGATCTATCTTTCTGTTTTTGTGCCAGTACCATACCGTCTTGATAACTGTAGCTTTGTAGTATAGTCTGAAGTCAGGGAGCCTGATTCCTCCAGTTCCTTTTTTCGTTCTCAAGATTGCTTTGGCTATTCGGGGTCTTTTGTGTTTCCATACATATTGCAAAATTTTTTGTTCTAGTTCTGTGAAAAATGCCAGTGGTAGTTTGATAGGGATTGCATTGAATCTATAGATTGCTTTGGGTAGTAGAGTCATTTTCACAATGTTGATTCTTCCAATCCAAGAACATGGTATATCTCTCAATCTATTTATATCATCTTTAATTTCTTTCATCAGTGTCTTATAATTTTCTGCATACAGGTCTTTTGTCTCCTTAGGTAGGTTTATTCCTAGATATTTTATTCTTTTTGTTGCAATGGTAAATGGGAGTGTTTTCTTGATTTCATTTTCAGATTTTTCATCATTAGTATATAGGAATGCCAGAGATTTCTGTGCATTAATTTTGTATCCTGCCACTTTACCAAATTCATTGATTAGCTCTAGTAGTTTTCTGGTAGCATCTTTAGGATTCTCTATGTATAGGATCATGTCATCTGCAAACAGTGACAGCTTTACTTCTTCTTTTCCGATTTGGATTCCTTTTATTTCCTTTTCTTCTCTGATTGCTGTGGCTAAAACTTCCAAAACTATGTTGAATAAGAGTGGTGAGAGTGGGCAACCTTGTCTTGTTCCTGATCTTAGTGGAAATGCTTTCAGTTTTTCACCATTGAGGATGATGTTTGCTATGGGCTTGTCATATATGGCCTTTATTATGTTGAGGAAAGTTCCCTCTATGCCTACTTTCTGCAGGGTTTTTATCATAAACGGGTGTTGAATTTTGTCAAAAGCTTTCTCTGCATCTATTGAGATGATCATGTGGTTTTTCTTCTTCAATTTGTTAATATGGTTTATCACATTGATAGATTTGTGTATTTTGAAGAATCCTTGCATTCCTGGAATAAACCCCACTTGATCATGGTGTATGATCCTTTTAATGTGCTGTTGGATTCTGTTTGCTAGTATTTTGTTGAGGATTTTTGCATCTATGTTCATCAGTGATATTGGCCTGTAGTTTTCTTTCTTTGTGACATCCTTGTCTGGTTTTGGTATCAAGGTGATGGTGGCCTCGTAGAAGGAGTTTGGGAGTGTTCCTCCCTCTGCTATATTTTGGAAGAGTTTGAGAAGGATAGGTGTTAGCTCTTCTCTAAATGTTCGATAGAATTCGCCTGTGAAGCCATCTGGTCCTGGGCTTTTGTTTGTTGGAAGATTTTTAATCACAGTTTCAATTTCAGTGCTTGTGATTGGTCTGTTCATATTTTCTATTTCTTCCTGATTCAGTCTTGGCAGGTTGTGCATTTCTAAGAATTTGTCCATTTCTTCCAGATTGTCCATTTTATTGGCATAGAGTTGCTTGTAGTAATCTCTCATGATCTCTTTTATTTCTGCAGTGTCAGTTGTTACCTCTCCTTTTTCATTTCTAATTCTATTGATTTGAGTCTTCTCCCTTTTTTTCTTGATGAGTCTGGCTAGTGGTTTATCTATTTTGTTCATCTTCTCAAAGAACCAGCTTTTAGTTTTATTGATCTTTGCTATTGTTACCTTCATTTCTTTTTCATTTATTTCTGATCTGATTTTTATGATTTCTTTCCTTCTGCTAACTTTGGGGTTTTTTTGTTCTTCTTTCTCTAATTGCTTGAGGTGCAAGGTTAGGTTGTTTTATTCTAGATGTTTCCTGCTTCTTAAGGTGGGCTTGTATTGCTATAAACTTCCCTCTTAGAACTGCTTTTGCTGCATCCCACAAGTTTTGGGTCGTTGTGTCTCCATTGTCATTTGTTTCTAGGTATTTTTTGATTTCCTCTTTGATTTCTTCAGTGATCACTTCATTATTAAGTAGTGTATTGTTTAGCCTCCATGTGTTTGTATTTTTTACAGATCTTTTCCTGTAATTGATATCTAGTCTCATGGCATTGTGGTCAGAAAAGATACTTGATACAATTTCAATTTTCTTAAATTTACCCAGGCTTGATTTGTGACCCAAGATATGATCTATCCTGGAGAATGTTCCATGAGCACTTGAGAAAAATGTGTATTCTGTTGTTTTGGGATGGAGTGTCCTATAAATATCAATTAAGTCCATCTCGTTTAATGTATCATTTAAAGCTTGTGTTTCCTTATTTATT
The DNA here is from genome assembly GCF_963455315.2 of Globicephala melas. NCBI lineage: Eukaryota > Metazoa > Chordata > Mammalia > Artiodactyla > Delphinidae > Globicephala > Globicephala melas. The sequence continues at coordinate 128,343,224 of NC_083318.1, read as the reverse complement.
TTCATTTTGGATGATCTGTCCAAGGTGAAAGTGGAGTGTTTAAGTCCCCTACTATGAATGTGTTACTGTCGATTTCCCCTTTTATGGCTGTTAGTATTTGCCTTATGTATTGAGGTGCTCCTATGTTGGGTGCATAAATATTTACAATTGTTATATCTTCTTCTTGGATCGATCCCTTGATCATTATGTAGTGTCCTTCTTTATCTCTTTTAATAGTCCTTATTTTAAAGTCTATTTTGTCTGATATGAGAATTGCTACTCCAGCTTTCTTTTGGTTTCCATTTGCATGGAATATCTTTTTCCATCCCCTTACTTTCAGTCTGTATGTGTCTCTAGGTCTGAAGTGGGTCTCTTGTAGACAGCATATATATGGGTCTTGTTTTTGTATCCATTCAGCTAATCTGTGTCTTTTGGTGGGAGGATTTAGTCCATTTACATTTAAGGTAATTATCGATATGTATGTTCCTATTCCCATTTTCTAAATTGTTTTGGGTTCGTTATTATAGGTCTTTTCCTTCTCTTGTGTTTCTTGACTAGAGAAGATCCTTTAGCATTTGTTGTAAAGCTGGTTTGGTGGTGCTGAACTCTCTCAGCTTCTGCTTGTCTGTAAAGGTTTTAATTTCCCCATCAAATATGAATGAGATCCTTGCTGGGTAGAGGAGTCTTGGCTGCAGGTTTTTCTCCTTCATCACTTTCAGTATGTCCTGCCACTCCCTTCTGGCTTGTAGGGTTTCTGCTGAGAGATCAGCTGTTAACCTTATGGGGATTCCCTTATGTGTTATTTGTTGTTTTTCCCTTGCTGCTTTTAATATGCTTTCTTTGTATTTAATTTTTGACAGTTTGATTAATATGTGTCTTGGCGTATTTCTCCTTGTATTTATCCTGTATGGGACTCTCTGTGCTTCCTGGACTTGATTAACTATTTCCTTTCCCATATTAGGGAAGTTTTCAACTATAATCTTTTCAAATATCTTCTCAGTCCCTTTCTTTTTCTCTTCTTCTTCTGGAACCCCTATAATTCGAATGTTGGTGCGTTTAATGTTGTCCCAGAGGTCTCTGAGACTGTCCTCCGTTCTTTTCATTCTTTTTTCTTTATTCTGCTCTGCAGTAGTTATTTCCACTATTTTATCTTCCAGGTCACTTATCCGTTCTTCTGCCTCAGTTATTCTGCTATTGATCCCATCTAGAGTACTTTTAATTTCATTTATTGTGTTGTTCATCATTGTTTCATCTTTAGTTCTTCTAGGTCCTTGTTAACTGATTCTTGCATTTTGTCCATTCTATTGTCCATTCTATCTCCAAGATTTCGGATCATCCTTACTATCATTATTCTGAATTCTTTTTCAGGTAAGCTGCCTATTTCCTCTTCATTTGTTAGGTCTGGTGCATTTTTATCTTGCTCCTTTATCTGCTGTGTGTTTTTCTGTCTTCTCATTTTGCTTATCTTACTGTGTTTGGGGTCTCCTTTTTGCAGGCTGCAGGTTCGTAGTTCCTGCTGTTTTTGATGTCTGTCCCCAGTGGCTAAGGTTGGTTCAGTGGGTTGTGTAGGTTTCCTGGTGGAGGGGACTAGTGCCTGTGTTGTGGTGGATGAGGCTGGATCTTGTCTCTCTAGTGGGCAGGTTCACGTCTGGTGGTGTGTTTGGGGTGTTTGTGGCCTTATTATTATTTTAGGCAGCCTCTCTGCTAATGGGTGGGGTTGTGTTCCTGTCTTGCTAGTTGTTTGGCATAGGTTGTCCAGCACTGTGGCTTGCTGGTCGTTGAGTGAAGCTGGGTGCTGGTGTTAAGATGGAGGTCTCTGGGAGATTTTCGCCGTTTGATATTATGTGGAGCTGGGAGGTCTCTTGTTGACCAGTGTCCTGAAGTTGGCTCTCCTACCTCAGAGGCAGAGCCCTGACTCCTGGCTGGAGCACCAAGAGCTTTTCATCCACACGGCTCAGAATAAAAGGGAGAAAAAGTAGAGGGAATTAGTATAAGTATGAGGAAAGAAAGAAGGAAAGGAGGGAAGGAAGGAAGGAAGAAAGAAAGAAAGAAGCAAAGAGGGAAAGAAGGAAAGAAAGGAGGGAGGGAGGGAGGAAGGAAGGAAGGAAGGAGGGAAAGAAGGAAAAAAGAAAGAAAGAAGATACAGTAAAAATAAAATGAAGTATAATAAAATTATTGAATTAAAAAATTCTTATTTAGAAAAAAAAAAAGGGACGGATAGAACCTTAGGACAAATGTTGGAAGCAAAGCTATACAGACAAAATCTTACACAGAAGCATACACATACACCCTCACTAAAAGAGGTAAAGGGGGAAAAATCATAAATCTTGCTGTCAGAGACCACCTCCTCAATTTGGGATGATTCGTTGTCTAAAGGAGGGAAGGAAGGAAAGAAAGAAAGAAAGAACGAAGGTAAAGTATAATAACGTTATTAAAATTAAAATTGATTATTAAGAAAAAAAATTTTTTTAAAAAAACCATGGACGGATAGAACCCTAGGACAAATGGTGGAAGCAAGACTATACAGACAAGATCTCACACAGAAGCATACACATACACATTCACAAAAAGAGGAAAAGGGAAAAAAATCATAGATCTTGCTCCTAAAGTCCACTTCCTTAATTTGGGATGATTGGTTGTCTATTCAGGTATTCCACAGATGCAGGGTATATCAAGTTGATTGTGGAGCTTTAGTCCGCTGCTTCTGAGGCTGCTGGGAGCGATTTCCCTTTCTCTTCTTTGTTCTCACAGCTTCCAGGGCCTCAGCTTTGGATTTGGCCCTGCCACTGCGTGTAGGTCGCTGGAGGGCGTCTGTTTTTTGCTCAGACAGGGCGGGGTTAAAAGAGCCGCTGATTCGGGGGCTCTGGCGCACTCAGGCCGGCGGGGCGGGAGGGGCACGGCGTGCGGGGCGGGCCTGCGGCGGCAAAGGCCGGCGTAACTTTGCACCAGCCTGAGGCCCGCTGTGCGTTCTCCCGGGGAAGTTGTCCCTGGATCCCGGGAACCTGGCAGTGGCGGGCTGCACAGGCTCTGCGGAAGAGGGGTGTGGAGAGTGACCTGTGCTCGCACACAGGCCCCTCGGTGGCGGCAGCAGCAGCCTTATCGTCTCTCGCCCGTCTTTGGGGTCCGCGCTTTCAGCCGCGGCTCGCGTCCGTCTCTGGGGTCCGCGCTTTCAGCCGCGGCTCGCGCCCGTCTCTGGGGTCCGCGCTTTTAGCCGCGGCTCGCGCCGGTCTCTGGGGTTCGCGCTTTTAGCCGCGGCTCGCGCCCGCCTCTGGAGCTCCTTTAAGCAGCGTTCTTAAACCCCTCTCCTCAAGCACCAGGAAACAAAGAGGGAAGAAAAAGTCTCTTGCCTCTTCGGCAGGTGCAGACTTTTCCCCGGACTCCCTCCCAGCTAGCCGTGGTGCACTAACCCCTTCAGGCTGTGTTCAAGCCGCCAACCCCAGTCCTCTCCCTGCGCTCCGGCCTCAGCTCGCAGCCCCGCCCGCCCCGGCGGGTGAGCAGACAAGCCTCTCGGGCTGGTGAGTGCCGGTCGGCACCGATCCTCTGTGCGGGAATCTCCCCGCTTTGCCCTCCGCACCCGTTGCTGTGCACTCCTCCGCGGCTCCGAAGCTCCCCCCTCCGCCCCCCGCAGTCTCCGCCCGCGAAGGGGCTTCCTAGAGTGTGGAAACTTTTCCTCCTTCACAGCTCCCTCCCACTGGTGCAGGTGCCGTCCCTATTCTTTTGTCTCTGTTTTTTCTTTTGCCCTACCCAGGTACGTGGGTTTTTTTTTGCCTTTTGGGAGGTCTGAGGTCTTCTGCCAGCGTTCAGTAGGTGTTCTGTAGGAGTTGTTCCACGTGTAGATGTATTTCTGGTGTATCTGTGGGGAGGAAGGTGATCTCCGCGTCTTACTCTTCCGCCATCTTCAAGGTCCCTCCGGATTGTTTGTTTTTTTAATATTGAGCTGCATGAGCTGTTTATATATTTTGGAGATTAATCCTTTGTCCTTTGATTTATTTGCAAATATTTTCTCCCATTCTGAGGGTTGTTTTTTTGTCTTGTTTATAGCTTCCTTTGCTGTGCAAAAGCGTTTAAGTTTCATTAGCTCCCATTTGTTTATTTTTGTTTTTATTTCCATTACTCTAGGAGGTTAGTCAAAAGAGATCTTGCTGTCACTTATGTCAAAGAGTGTTCTTCCTATATTTTCCTCTAAGAGTTTTATAGTGTCTTACATTTAGGTTTGTAATGCATTTGGACTTTATTTTTGTGTATGGTGTTAGGGAGTGTTCTAATTTCATTCTTTTACATGTAGCTGTCTTGTTTTCCCAGTGCCACTTACTGAAGAGCCTGTCTTTTCTCCATTGTATATCCTTGCCTCCTTTGTCATAGATTAATTGACCATAGGTGTGTGGGTTTATCTCTGGGCTTTCTATCCTGTTCCATTGATCTGTATTTCTGTTTTTGTGCCAGTACCGTATTGTCTTAATTACTGTAGCTTTGTAGTATAGTCTGAAGTCAGGGAGTCTGATTCCTCTATCTCCGTTTTTTTCCCTCAAGATTGCTTTAGCTATTCGGGGTCTTTTATGTCTCCATACAAATTTTAAGATTTTTTGTTCTAGTTCTGTAAAAAATGCCATTGGTAATTTGATAGAGTTTCCAATGAATCTGCAGATAGCTTTGGGGAGTATAGTCATTTTCACAATACTGATTCCTCCAATCCAAGAACATGGTATGTTTCCCCATCTATTTATGTCATCTTTGATTTCTTTCATCAGTATCTTATAGTTTTCTGAGTAGAGGACTTTTACCTCAGTAGGTAGGCTTATTCCTAGGTATTTTATTCTTTTTGTTGCCAGGGTGAATGGGATTGTTTCCTTAATTTCTCTTTCTGATCTTTTGCTGTTAGTGTATAGGAATGCAAGAGATTTCTGTGTATTGATTTTATATCCTGCAACTTTACCATATTCATTGATTAGCTCTAGTAGTTTTCTGTGTCATCTTTAGGATTATCTCTGTATAGTATCATGTCATATGTAAACAGTGACAGTTTTACTTCTTCTTTTCCAATTTGTATTCCATTTATTTCTTTTTCTTCTCTGGTTGCCGTGGCTAGGACTTCCAAAACTATGTTGAATAATAGTGGCAAGAGTGTACATCCTTGTCTTGTTCTGGATCTTAGAGGAAATGCTTTCAGTTTTTCACCATTGAGAATGATGTTTGCTGTGGGTTTGTCATATATGGCCTTTATTATATTGAGGTAGGTTCCCTCTGTGTGCACTTTCTGGAGAGTTTTTATCATAAATGGGTGTTGACTTTTGTCAAAAGCTTTTTCTGCATCTATTGAGATGATCATATGGTTTTTATCCTTCAATTTGTTACTATGGTGTGTCACATTGATTGATTTGCATATATTGAAGAATCCTTGCATCCCTGGGATAAATCCCACTTGATCATGGTGTATGATCCTTTTAATGTGTTGTTAGATTCTGTTTGTTAATATTTTGTTGAGAATGTTTACATCTATATTCATCAGTGATATTGGTCTGTAATTTCCTTTTTTTTAGTATCTCTGTCTGGTTTTGGTATCAGAGTGATGGTGGCCTTGTAGAATGAGGTTGGGGGTATTCCTCCCGCTGCTATATTTTGGAAGAGTTTGTGAAGGATGGGTGTTAGCTCTTCTGAATGTTTGACAGAATTCACCTGTGAAGCCATCTGGTCCTGGACTTGTGTTTGTTGGAAGATTTTTAATCACGGTTTCAATTTCTTTACTTGTGATTGGTCTGTTCATATTTTCTGTTTCTTCCTGGTTAAGTCTTGGAAGGTTATACCTTTTTAAGAATTTGTCCATTTCTTCCAGATTGTCCATTTTATTGGCATAAAGTTGCTTGTAGTAGTCTCTTATGATGCTTTGTATTTCTGTGGTGTCTGTTGTAACTTCTCCTTTTCATTTATAATTTTATTGATTTGAGCCCTGTCCTCCTTTTTCTTGATGAGCCTGGCTAAAGGTTTATCAATTTTGTTTATCTTCTCAAAGAACCAGCTTTTAGTTTTATTGATCTTTGCTATTGTTTTCTTTGTTTCTATTTCATTTATTTCTGCTCTGATCTTTACAATTTCTTTCCTTCTACTAACTTTGGGTTTTGTTTGTTCTTTCTCTGGTTCCTTTAGGTGTAGGGTTAGATTATTTATTTGAGATTTTTCTTGTTTTTTGAGGTAGGATTGTATTGCTATAAACTTCCCTCTTAGAACTGCTTTTGCTGCATCCCATAGGCTTTGGATCATCATGTTTTCATTGTAAATTGTCTCTAGGTATTTTCTTATTTCCTCTTTGATTTCTTCAGTGATCTCTTGGTTATTTACTAACATGTTGTTTAGCCTCCGTGTGTTTGTGTTTTTTATGTTTTTATCCCTGTAACTGATTTCTAATCTCATAGCGTTGTGGTTGGAAAAGATGCTTGATATGATTTCAATTTTGTTAAATTTAGTAAGGCTTGATTTCTGACCCAAGATGTGATCTATCCTGGAGAACATTCTCTGCGCACTTGAGAAGAAAGTGTAATCTGCTGTTTTTGGATGGAATGTCCTATAAATATCAATTAAATCTATCTGGTCTATGGTGTCATTTAAAGCTTGTGTTTCCTTATTAATTTTCTGTTTGGGTGATCTGTCCATTGGTGTAAGTGAGGTGTTAAAGCCCCCCACTATTATTGTGTTACAGCGATTTCCTCTTTTATAGCTGTTAGCAGTTGTCTTATGTATTCAGGTGCTCCTGTGTTGGGTGCACATATATTTATAATTGTTATATCTTCTTCTTTGATTGATCCCTTGATCATTATGTACTGTCCTTCCTTGTCTCTTGTAACATTCTTTACTTTACATCCTATTTTATCTGATATGAGTATTTCTACTCCTGCTTTCTTTTGATTTCCATTCGCATGGAATATCTTTTTCCATCACCTCACTTTCAGTCTGTATGTGTCCCTAGGTCTGAAGTGGGTCTCTTGTAGACAGCATATATATGGGTCTTGTTTTTGTGTCCATTTAGTAAACATGTGTCTTTGGTTGGAGCATTTAATCAATTCATATTTAAGGTAATTGTGGATACGTATGTTCCTATTACCATTTTCTTAATTGTTTTCAGTTTGTTTTTGTAGGTCCTTTTCTTGTCTTGTGTTTCCCACTTAGAGAAGTTCCTTTAGCATTTGTTGTAGAGCTGGTTTGGTGGCGCTGAATTCTCTTAGCTTTTGCTTGTCTGTAAAGCTTTTGATTTCTCCATCCAATCTGAATGAGATCTTTGCTGGGTAGAGTAATCTTGGTTGTAGGTTCTTCCTTTTCATCACTTTAAATATATTGTGCCACTCCCTCTGGCTTGTAGAGATTCTGCTGAGAAATCAGCTGTTAACCTTATGGGAGTTCCCTTGTATGTTATTTGTCATTTTTTCCTTGTTGCTTTTAACAATTTTTCTTTGTCTTTAATTTTTGTCAGTTTGATTACTATGTGTCTCAGCGTGTTTCTCCTTGGGTTTATCCTGCCTGGGACTCTCTGCCCTTCCTGGACTTGGGTGGCCATTTTCTTTCACACGTTAGGGAAGTTTTTGACTTTAATCTCTTCAAATATTTTCTCGGGTCCTTTCTCTCTCTCTTCTCCTTCTGGGACCCCTATAATGCGAATGTTGGTGTGTTTAATGTTGTTCAAGAGGTCTCTCAGGCAGTCTTCATTTCTTTTCATTCTTTTTTTCTTATTCTTTTCCATGGCAGTGAATTCCACCATTCTGTCTTCCAGGTCACTTATCCGTTCTTCTGCCTCAGTTATTCTGCTATTGATTCCTTCTAGTGTATTTTCATTTCAGTTATTGTGTCGTTCATCTGTTTGTTTGTTCTTTAATTCTTCTAAGTGATTGTTGTTTAATTTTTCTAGGTCTTTGTTAAACATTTTTTGCATCTTCTCAATCTTTGCCTCCATTCTTTTTCTGAGGTCCTGGACCATTTTCACTATCATTATTTTGAATTATTTTTCTGGAAGGTTGCCTGTCTCCACTTCATTTAGTTGTTTTTCTAGGGTTTTATCTTATTCCTTCATCTGGTCCATAGTCCTCTGCCTTTTCATTTTGTCTACCTTTCTGTGAATGTGGTTCTCGTTCCACAGGCTGAAGGATTGTAGTTCTTGCTTCTGCTGTCTGCCCTCTGGTGGATGAGGCTATCTAAGAGGCTTTTGCCTCAACAACATTATTTTAAACATAAAAAATGTGAAACTTATGGGGTAATTTTCACATATATTGATAAAGAAATTCAGAAACAAAAAGCAAGAATTGCTAATACAGGAGAGTGGTTGTCCACAGCAGAAAAGCAGCTGATGGAATAGGAAAGGTGTACTTAGGTAAATGCCATACTGCTAGTAATATTCTTAGTAATGGTATTATATTCATTATTGTGGGGGGGGGGAAGCCTGTAATGACATACTTTATGACAAAGATGAGACAGAAAAATGGAAGGAGTGGAACAATTTAGAAAATAACAAAATATCCATTCTGAAGTAATAAATATCACATGAAATCCAACTTCCTTTTCTCAAGCCCTTTGAAATGTATAACATTCTGACAAGTATAAAGGTTTACAAAAGATTATTGTTCCAAATTTAGAGGTAAAATGCGAAAACAATTTGGGAAATTCTCATATAGGAAAGTTTATGTCAGAGACATGAAAACACTTCAAGAAATGCTGGCATAATTTAATCAAGTAATTTACCTGTCATCATGACTCTTGGATATTGTTACACTGTTTACATCTAATGTAATTTTTGATGGATTAAAAAGTATACATGGGACATTTTTCTCTTTACCTTATGCATTTGTTTTGTTTATTATAGTGGACTAATATGCAAAAAGAAGTTATAATAAAAGTAAAGATACTGGCAGTACCTATTCACTTAAATGATCAGTATAAATTTTCTTCACAATCTCTGAATAGAATCCCAGTCAAGAGGCTGATGATCCAATATACTTCCAGTTCTTCTTACATGTTTGTGTCATGTTGGATACTGTTGTTGTACACCTGGTCTTCAGTTTTCTCACCTTTTGTGCTTTGTTTTCAACCAACCAAGTTATGGTAGATTGATTTTATTATTTTATCAAAGAGTTAGTAAAGGCACTTACAAAATAAAAAGACAGCAAAGATTAGATTGTAATTTTTTCATAAAATTAGGTGATAAAAAAGCAGAGGATATTTTTCAAAAGCAGAGAGAGAAGGATAAATTTGAAGATAGGATCCAGTTATGAGAGTTGCATGAGGAGAAATTTGGAGGCAGGATTATCTTAAAGTACTAAATGAAGGATAATCTTGAAAGCTAAATTCAGGAGTCAGAATATCTTTAATATCTTTATGGTATGGAGGACTTAGTTTGTTTAAGTGAACGCATATAGAGAATGGAAAATAAAAGGTCAGACTAAGCCATGAGAAATACCTGCAGTTAGAGTTTGGGTTGAGGTACAGTAGCAATAAGATATAATGTAACTGAACATATAGGAGTATAACTTAGATGGAAGAAAACTGTAAAGTTAAGGAAGAAGAGCATTCTAAAATGGAAGAGAGAAATTCAGTCAAAGCTATAGGGATTTCAAGTAATATTTGCGAGAGAAAAAAGCTTAACTTTAATTTTATTGAGGATAGTGAGAACTCATTTCAGTAGCGTTAAGGATGGTACCAGATTGCAAAAGAAACGGAGGGAAAAGATGGTGAGAAAATGAAGGCATTTGGCATACCTCATAACTTATAGGAGTTTGGCAATGAAGAAAAATAGAGAAAAATTTCCTAAAATATTGGGATGAAATTTACTTAATTGCATACTGGCAATTATTTTCTCATCTGTGGTTTGTCAGAAGTAAAGAGGCTTTTCACATTTTCTGTCTTCTCAGATTTGGTTTCCAAGTCATGTTGAGGATGAAGTTATCTTCAAAATTTCAGGGGTGTGATGTTGCAAATTGGACCACAGATGCTCCTTACTTCTGTAAAGCTTTTTTATTATTTTGATTTCCTTTTTCTAGTAAAAGTTTGTATCTCACCCTTCTCACTTTTTCCTCAGTTGTTAGAGGCTGCTGCCTCAGCTCTAAATTCTCTGGCAGATGGTCCTCAGGGATGACTGCTACAGAGTCACTAGACTATAAGTATCCATTCCTCTTCTCTAACTTACTTCAACGGTTTAAGTTCTTTGGCCTCTCTGACCCATAACAGAACATGAAGGGGACTCAAATCTAACCTGAGATGTGATCTGCAGGGTAAATTGATCCAGTGAGATAGACTCAGTTGTGGAAAATGTATGTGTTGTAAGGTTTAAAAAAGGGCCAATAGCATAAAGGCATCTTGAGAAGGATTTCCCTGGAAAGTTATCAAAATTCTGACAACAAAAGATTAAAGGTCACTGTATGTGCTAAAGATTTTCCAAAGTCTAATGCTCATTTTGTCATTTCCATAAAGACTGATTCCTTTTCCTTTCTCGCATACAAGACTTAATTTTAAAATTAAAAGCATATTTTAGATGATATAAAATATATGTAAATACATTTGTCCTTCAATATTTTAACAAATCATTACACTTAGTTGAAAATTATGATTTATTTGAAATGAAAGGTAATTGAAGCTAATTTTTTGGGAATTATTTGTTTTTTTCTTTAATTTTTGCAATGAATTAGTAGTCTACTAATTAGTAGTCCTCTGCCATCTAACAAATTACCCAAAAACTCAATGGCTTACAACAACAAACATTTATTATCCCATGGTTTCTGAGGGTCAGGAGACCAGGTGCTACTTAGCTTGGTGACCCTAGCTAAGAGTCCCTCACAAGGTTGCAGTCAAGTTTCGGACCAGGGATACAGTCATCTCAAGGCTTAATTTAGGGAGGGTAGATTTCCAGGCTCACTCACCAGGCTGTTGGCAGGCCTCAAGTTCTCAGTGGGTGTTGGCTGGAGACATCACTTCCTTGCCTTGTGGGCTTCTTTATAGGGGAGCTTGCAACATGCTTCCTTTAGCATGTATTAGCAAATGATGAAATAAAAGCAAATTGTCAGTGTGTATAATAAGTGCATGCATAGTTCCTTCATTCTAAGAAACCTTGATGTCTTGTAATCATTGATAATATGCTGAATATACTTAGCATAGAGTCACAGGACCAGAATAATTTTTAATTGTATTCCTACAGTCTGTGTCTTGTCAACACAAATCTAAGAATTGAGCTAATAATCTCAGCTTGAAAGATTCATTCTATTTCTGAAATCCATGGAGCTTCCTATACTTGGCCAGTCCTCTCACAAATGCTTGTAACATTGCATACCATTGTTCCTGTGAGATGAGGAAGATCATAGATATCATCTTAAAAAGCTCCATTTAGTCCACCTGAAATTCATGCTCCCTACCTTTTATTCTTTAAAAATCTAATTCATTCTTTAAGTCACTGCCCAAATGCTGCCGTCTCCAATAAGATTTTCCTGGTGAGCCCAGATGGTTATAATCCTCCCACTTCTGATCTCTCCAACATGTCTGTGTTTTTGTTTCTTTGTTTTTTTATCAAAGGCACCATTAGACACTGTCTTTTATGACAGTTGGGTTAGCTAGCTATGTACCACCAGATCATATATTTCTTCATGCGTTTGTATGCCCATTGTCCAGCACTGAGCTTTACATGTGGGACACATTTAATAAATATTTGTTGTAAGATAGATGGAAATAATGAATCCATTGCTAGAGCTGATTAGTGTCCCCAGAGCAACTAATCTCAAATAGATTTGTTGCATAGGTCAACAGTAGATGAGACAATGACTGGTTTTATATCTCCTAAGAGCTGAGTAAAACCTTCAGTAAATTTATTGTGGCTGGAAACCTATTCCATATTCATTTAACATTAGCTCTTTTCCAGTTTTCAACATAATTTATATGTATCTTTCTTTGTAAAATCTCCTAGGAACAGTTTGCCTGTTTAATTATTTATGCTAGTTTCTATAACCTATAAGTAAATTATTTCTTTTTTGCTTAATTTAATCTTATTATATGTCAACAGTTTGGTAGATATACTTTCATATGCTTATGTTATACAAGGCATTTACTCATATATGGTTTTAAAGCATATGTATGTGTAGAATTGCTATTCAGACATCATACTGTCAAGTGTTGGTAGGCTGGTTATTGACACCTTTCTGAGGAAGGTATTCTTGTCCTTCTTATTATTAATTTTACTAAACACTTCATTGTCTTCCATAATCAAAGAGAGGTATGAGTCAAAAGTATCAAACTTAGAGGGAAGATAATCTCATTAAGTCTGCTTACTCTGCATAAACTTGAGGAAAGATTGAATGTCCCTACATAAGTAATTACAAATTCATATGTTAAAACGGGGACTGATTCCCCATTTCTAACTTGGCCAGAGTATTTCTACTTAAGGGACAGGTTTGTGTACAAATAAGAGGGGAAGTTACTAAACCCCTGAGCCCTACTCATAACTTACAGAGATTGCAAAGTGCTTGTGCATATGGAGAAAGATTGTCATTATTTAATAATAATTAATTTACTATTTACCTAATAATTATTTACCTAATAATAATTAGGTAAATATTATTTACCTAATAATAATTAGGTAAATATTATTTACCTAATAATTAATTTATTACCAAATTTAAGCTTTTTACAGTATGGTTAAAAGTAAAAAAGAGAGACTCAAGTAATCATCACTCTTAATTTACTCTAAAAGGAAATTTTAAAATATTTTCCTAGTGTCTGCATTAATAGAATATCTTTGGCTTTATGTCCTTGCTAAACAATGAAATATTGAAGGGAAATGATATTTTAGGAGCTCTGAGTGAGAGGTAGGTCTCCTCCATCTTGCATAATCCAAAATGGAGCAGCCCTGATGAAGGACAAATGTGGAGAAGTGAAGAGAGGGGAAGCTGCTTGATGAGATGCAGATGGACTCCTAGTGTCCAGCGATGTCAGTTCCCAAAGCTAATCCTTACTCACGTGCTCTGGAAATAACCTCCCTTTGGGTTTCCTTCTCCATACACATCCTACAGCTTCTGCATGGCAGAGGGAAAGCAGGTGCTAGGTGAATTTTATAATGAGGATAATGAGCATTAATTCTGTTCCTCTCTCTTTTGAAGCCTTGTATAATCTGGCCAAACCCTTCCAAGGCAATCATATTGTATTCTTTTTCCCCAACCCATGTGGAGGACTTTAAGCAAAAGCAGGATTGGATATTGGTTTGGGGGTGAACTGTATAACGCTAAAACCCCTTGTGATATTTTTCATCCTTTATTGATCAGAGTCTCCCAAAGATGTAATGTCACTGTATGCTTTTGTTTAGATCCATTTAGCTGCCTGAAACATCCTCTCTTTACTCATTTATATCCTATTTATTGTTTCAGACCTTGCTCAAGGTCACCTTCTCCATGATGTTTTCTAATTTTTTACTCTATTTCCAGCAAGTCATACCTTCCTTTGAAATCTTTTTAGAATATTGCCTGGGTGTTGTAGCACAGTGTAGCACAGTATTTCCCAAAATGTCTTTTGAATATTCCCATTTGAAATGGGATTTCTGAAGTGAAATAATTTTGGAAAATGTGACATGTTCCGTCTCACTGTTGGATACTTAAAAAATACATCGGCATATCAAAGCTTTGGGAAGTCCTGCATTAAAAAAGCTTGCTCACTTTCTTTAACTCGGCATTATTTTAAACTTCTACAACATTGCGTCTTTGTTTCATGTAATAACTGGTACCTTCCTACAGAATATGCTTGAGAAATGCTGGAGTAATAGAAATATATACAGGTTTTGGTGCCAACTTGTGTTTGAACCTTATTTCTCTGGCTTACTAACTAATCTGTTGATATTTACCTAATCCCTCTAAGCTTCTTCTTTTGCATTTGGCAAAATGGGAAATATTTCATACAGAGTAAGTATCACAAATAGGTTAATATGCTTTGTCCACATTTTGTTTCCCTGGAGGCCCTGAAGTTCAATCGTTTCATGGAGCTTAGTGTATTCTCTTCATGGAGGCAGAAAATATGTTGTGTGAGCATCATTTACATATTCAGTACAATCCTGCACACTCTAGGCTTAGTTCAGCCTGAGCAAACCTTCATAGCGTGGCTATATTATTTTGTTTACATTCACAATTTATGTTGTAAAATATGTATATATGTATATCTATTAGGTTCTATGAAAATGACTTTTGCACTACTCTCAATTTTGAGTGCTTCATGTCACTGTTCTTTTACACTATCTGTACAATTGATAGTTGGTGGAATTTTGGCTTGCTTATATAATCTCACGAATATATTCAACTTCAATTATTTTAAATACAGAGATTGTAGTTATCATTCTTATTACTGCTAATACATATCGAGATCACAATATTCTAGTGATGCCATGACGTTGGCAGTTGGATAATTCAAAATATTTATAAAATCATTGTGAAAGGTTCTGTGTTCTTTAAAAGGCTGAGTGGCCAGGCCTAGGGTACACCTTCACACAAATACTAGACTCTGCTAAACAGGCACACTCAAATCTAACAATGAATAACTTCATTCTATCTAGATATATGCTTTTCTTTTCCTCTGACAAAGTTTGGATTATAGTTTTCAAAGAAGATTTGTTTTGCTTTTGAATCCATTTCTCACAATTAGTCTAGTGATCCATTCCTGCCTGGAGGGCCTCATTTGTGACTTCTCTGTAACAACATGGAATCTCTTTGGGAAGAACAAGTTGAGTTTACTTATACCAAGGCCATTGCCATAAAGAACAGGGAAAATTCAGTTTTGTATTTTACTCTGTAGACTATAGATGAAATTACTCAGATATCCCCCAGGGTAATGAGCAGTGAGTGACATGTAAATGATATTGCAATATTCTAATAATTTCCAGGGCTAGTTAGTACAGTATCAAACCAGCAGTGAACATAATTAAAAACTTTTTCCCTATTTGAGCATTAAGTACCATAACTTTGCAACTAACCTAATGATAGGTGTTTCATTAAAACTAGGTAGGCATTGAATTTTACTATAAATATTTTTACAAGTTATGTTCCAAACAGTGCTTATGGTCAATTCTCATTTCTCAGTATTGGCTGCCTTATTCCCAGACCACTCTCTGCCAAGTTCTCATGCCCAATTGTGCCATCCTGGGGATATGTAGGAACATAGGCACGCAATGGTCATAATGGGAAGAACTTGGGCTTTGCAGTCCAGTCAAGAATTTGAATCTTGATTCTCTAGCCTACAATTTTCTTAGTAATGATATCTACCTCACAAAAGTTTAGTGAAGGTTAAAGTAGGATATATATGTAAAATACCTTACAGAGTGCAATAATCATAATAGGTACTCAAATATACATAGTTCTCATCTATGAAATTCTTCTATGGAAACAGTTTATAGACTTATATTTGTCAGTTATAGGTAAGTGAGCATAATATTTATAGTTCTAATTATCCAGGCCAATTCTGTTCTTCAGCACAGAGAATTGTGCGTTTGATACTATTGTTTTCCCATGACTTTGAGACTGCCTCATGAATGCCAGTGCCTGTGGAATAAGAGCTATCCGAGTGGTTTTGTAAAGGATTAAATTGTAATTTCACCATCATAACCTCCCCCCTTCCCCCTGCCAAACACACACCTTTCTAGTTTAATGATTAAAAAGAGTAACTTTGTTGGGATTATGTGCTTTAGTTAAGCTTTTGGAAAGTTCTGAAAATGAGAAGCTATAAAGAAGTGGAATGAGTTCTCTTTGCTTATAAGTGGAAGCACTTTTCCCACCACTACTTGTTTTTGGTATCCTTCAAGAGCTGGTAGGTTTATCAACTTTTCTGCCTCAGTAAGGTGTGAGTAATATATAAACTAAACGGATTCAGGACCTTAATTACACCTGAAAGATCCCTTCACGGAAACCCCAGGTTAGTATTTGAATAACTGGGAGAAGTTAGACGTACACTAGGGGCCAGGAACCTTGGCGGGGTGGCACGTCTAAGAATTCTGCCACGCTGAGGATCAAAGAAATAAAAAAGTTAATTTGTCCAATGTAGAACGGGGATTTGAAATCTAAGTACAGTATTTTGTAATATTTTGTTATATGTCACCTTTTATAAAGTTTACACTAGTAACCACGCTAAGTGTAATATTGCATGTTGTATTGTATTTTGCCAGTTAATACACGGAGTTTTCTAACTTGACCATTCTTTACTTGAGATATTTTCATTTATTTAAAATAAATTAGTGCTTCTGAGGAATTGGGAGGGGAGGAAAAACTTAGGAACTTGCATTTATTTAGTGTATGTTATCTGGTTCAAATATTCCATATACCTATGAAAATGGCATGTCTATAGTACATTCTGGTAAAGTGCCAGATATATTAACCTCTGAAGTGAATAGCTGTATAGCATAATTACTCAATAACTTTTTAAGCAGTAATGAATTTAACAGATAATTTACTTTTATAATCAAAAATGAAAGTGTTCTCTCCAAAAGGAAAATGAAAAAAGCAGTTTGACATCAGTTGTTTCTTGAACTATTGCGCTTGAGTGACATCCTATAAATTTCTTTGGAATATTATTAAAATCAAATTATTTATATGTGTGTGTATGCATGTGTGTAAAACAATTACTCTTCAAATTACTTTAGGGGGGTATGTGCATGTAAAAATGAAAGTAAAAGTTATTCAAGGGGCAGCATCTCAAAATGTCATGATTTCCATACATAGCAAAAAAGCCAGAAAGTTCATACTACCATTCAATTCAGTATAGAGAAATTTCACTTTTTTCAAGATACAAAATGAATCTAGAGTCATTATTCTGCATAGCATGTAACTCTCTAATTGTATTCAGAGGAATAAAATAAAGTTTGCCAACAACGGAAAAGAGGGACCAGAAAATTTGTTGACAGCATATCCAATGAACACAGTTTCGGACAATAGGATGGATACATGTTAGGCCTGACTGGATCTATTCATCCTCCTTTCAACAGCTGGCATGCCTCCTCCACAATGGAAGAAAAGCTACAGAAAGTTTCTCTCTTTTGCAAACAACATGTAGAGCAACTTCCTTGCCTCTCCATGATCTTTATTGTACATTGAGATATTTTTCTATAGAATAGGTGAAGAAATTACACTATTATTAAAGAGTGATAACTAACTTAATCTGTATACAGGAACAGTAAAGATCCTGTTTCTGTTCATGCTAATGACAAATAATTGGAAGAAACCCTATAAGAACATGGTGATCCATGAGGCTAAAATGTGCCAAAGACAGCACATTTTTCTGGCGCACGTTACACAGTTTCATCCAAAGTATGAGCAGTCTTGTGTCATGGTGGTGCTCACTTGTGAATGGCTGTTACTGCAGTGGTTGGGTATGGAAACTTGCTATAAAAAGCTGTTGATTTTCATATCCCTGTCTCTAAAGTGCTGCTCAGTCTAGAGATTTATTTTACTCTGATTAACATTGCACTTCCCATTAGTTACCTGCCAGAATCTCTTATTTAGCAAGTGTCCTTTCTTGTAAGTAGTTACCCCTTTAAAAGTTAAAAATGATCACATATGTATTTGGCAGTTCACAAATTCATATATGCTACACATAGTTTGCTGACATTAATTTGTTTACAAAATGCCTCAACTATCACCAAAAATCTGTAGGATCAAATAGCCTCCAATAGGTATTAGTAAACTATGTAATGATGTTCTTTTTTTCATTCCTTTGTAATTCTATCTGATGCATTTACCTTCAAAAAATATATTTATTTATTTTCTCAAATTATAGAATATGTTCTGTTTCCTACTGCATATAAATGGTTATCTACAAACTGGCTGGGATTCCTTATTTCCAAATTAGATAATTTTCAGGAGCTCTTTCCCATCTCAGATTATATTCTGATAGGTTTCCAGGTTTAACTAATGTATATCTACAAAAGGTACTAAACTTGTATTTGCAGGTTCTACAGAAAAACATGCTCGCTTGGATTCATAGCATATTTGAAAATTTATTAAGCATTGCTGAACTATGATTATTTCTCTAGTTATATTTGTTATATCTTAATTTAAGAAGGATCTTTGGGATTTGTTAAGAATTTACACAAATTTCTAATTACATTTAGATAAATAAAGCAAAATTTTATTGGGAAATGGGACTCTAGAGCATGAAATCTCTTAGAACACTCTTTTCAAATTTTCACTGCTTTATGAAAGCTATCTACAAGGTGAAGTCCAAGGCAAATAAAGCTGAAGTGTGGATCTCTGAACAACAATTTTGACTCAAGACCTTATATGTTGACACATTTTGCAAAAATATTATTACACTGTTAATATGATTTGTGATACCTTTTAAAATATTCAATCTTATAATCAAATATGATTTATTGAACACACTGTTATTTATTGCCTAATATGCAACAAGCACTTTTCTTTGTACTGATTATTTTTTATGAATATAGAAAACAAACTCCCTTGCCTCATGGAACCTGTATTCTAGAGATGGGAAGAACATAAACAATAACAAAATAGTTAAGATATGTAATCTGTCAGATGGTGATATGTATGATGCTAAAAAAATGAATGAAGGAAGGAGGAAAGGGAGTGGAGACAGAGGCTCCAATTTTAAATAGGATGATCAAGGAAGGTCTCACTAAGAAGGTATCATTTGAGAAAAGACCCAAAGAGGTTGAGAAAACCAGCCATGTATTTGTCTAAAGGGAAGAGCCTTGCAAGCAGAAGGAAGAACAAGATCAAGATCTCTGACATAGGAAAATGTGTTGTGTGTTCTAGGGACATTAAGGAGGTTGGGGTAACTGGATGTTAATGAGCAAGAGGCTGAATACTAGGGTCTGAGATCTGAAATTTAACAAAGTATCCAATTACAGAGGCCTCTATAACCCCCTGGAAGGATTTTTTGACTATTCTACAGATCTGTTGATATGCCTACCATTCCTGGCTGCCTCTGACATTCCAGCTACCTTTTACAACCACTTTTGGTCTCCCCCAGGTTTTCTCAGAGTTTTTATGTTGGTTCCTTCGATATGGCTCCCTTTACCTTCTGAAGTTTCCATTTATTTGATTTGGTGGAGGGAAGCCTTTACTAGTTTGTCATCTTGTCAGAACCTTGAAGCATAAAATTGTTTTGAAATACAATTTGAGAAGCAAATATTTCAGACTTTGAGGGGCTGTTAAACTTACCTATACTATCTCTTTATAATATGTAATTTCTGACATTTTCCAGCCTCTGTAAATAATACCTAACTGCAAGAGGAAGCACATTACATTTTTGGACAATTTAATAAGAAGAAAAAGTTTTCTTATATTAAAATTAGACACCTTTAAAAAAAGTGTATTCAGTACATCTATAAACTCACATAGATTAAATATACATGTTATAGAATTATGACCAAAAGAGACATTAAAAATTACCACTTCTAATTCTTCAGGTTTTCAACCTTTGATAAGTGACTTATTGATCATATAAATGTGACTTGTTTAAGAGGTTAGGTGCCATCTCAGACTGACAAGACATCAGGTGTTCCTCACTAATTCTAAGGGAACCTTGGCTAGAGGAACTTCTTCAGAATGTTAAGCAGCACCAAGGAAGATATGGCTGAAAATGAGACAAAGTAGAAGTGGAAACATAAAAATTCAAGGTTTTTTAGCTGTAAGTGGAGACCTTAGAGAAAACAATTGTAGAGCAGATCTCAATGAAAGCTGAGTCCATTAATAGATGATAATCACTCTCCAGAAGTGTTGGATCTTTAACTTTTCTTTTATAGCCCTTTTTGGGAAAACTGAGTTTACAATATCAGCATTAAATAGCCTTAGGAAACATCAATAGGATTAAAGGAATTAAAAATAAAAATTCAGACTGAATGAAACAGTCTGTGGTTCATTATGTCCTCCTTTTGTAGAGGATATAGGGCAATAACATAGGTGTAAGCCTCAACAAAGTGTATCCTTTTATACCAGTGGTTCCTAAACTTTAGCATGCATTAGAGTCACCAGGAGAGTTTGTTAAAAAACAGATTGCTAGTCCCCACTCCAGTTCATAGATGACAGTGATGCTGCTTTTCTAGGGGCCAGTCTTTGAGAACCAGGATTCTCATAGGTAAGTATTCTTAGGGTCATATATTACCTAGGTGATTACTCTTAGGATAATATATTTTGGGAGGTTAGAAAAATGTCTTCACATAGGGATCCAGGATTTTTGCAGCTTTTGGATTCATTATCCTAGAGGGTCTCTGTGCATACAGACATCAGGAGACAAAGACCATGCTAACACTTGGTTCTTAACCAATGTCTTGTACTGGAAACGGCATATATCCCACGTCTCCTCACATTCTTTTGACCAAACGTAACTATAAAAGAATCTAGAAAATGGCAATGGAATTTCAGCTCCTAACACCAGAGATTCTGATTCAGTATATCTGGAGAGGAAGGTTTGATCTTTAAAAGCTCTATCACTGATTGAGTTATTCGCTAAGTTTCAGAATTCTGGTTCCACCACTATGGTTCAACAAAGAAATATTGAGGGTCTATTATATGAAAGACACTGTGCCAGCTAGTGGGGACTATTAACTTTGATGGAAAGTTAAACATTAGCCCTGTTTTGGGAGGGCTTCCAGCTTAATGAGAGAGAGAGAGAAACACAGGACCCTTATGCCAGGTTAATTCTCTAGATGTGTATTGAAACTCTGTCTCAACTTCCTTACTTCCTGTTCACTTTTTAACCCATTTTAATTTGGCTTCCACTCCCACTAGTTCCATTGAAGTAGGTTTTATTAAAATAATGAACAATGTCCATGTTATCAAACACAGGACAAGTATATTTATCTGTCCTCAATTTTCTGAGTAGCATTTCATATATTTGGCCATTCCTAATTATTTGAAAAACTTTTCCTTTTTGCTGCTTTTAATGCTTTTCTTAGTTGATATTTCCCCTGGATCAATCGTTGTACCTTCTAATCCATCCTGGATTACTTTTCTTCTTCTAATTAAGACTGGATTGCCTCTGGGATCTGTTTGGGTCTCTCTTTTCTCCATTTATGATATTTCCTTATATGATCATGTCCAGTCTTAGGTCTTTAATCCCCAAAGATATGTTGATGACTTTCAAATGTATGTGTCCTACTCAGACCTCTTTCTCTTAAGCTTCATTTCCACATATGCATTTGCCAACCTAACATCTCCACTCAATTTTAATAGACATCTGAAACGGAACATATACAGCTGCTTTTTTTTTTCTTCAAAAGAGGAATACTACATACCATGTCATTGAGTGAAACTGTTTGAAGAGATAAATTAAGGACAGTTTGAAGACATTCATTGTTGTCTCTTCTTTGAGTACATCTTATTCTGAAAACAGAATATTTTTGGCTCAGGAATGGACTAAACTTTTAACACAGATACAGTTTATTAGTATAAGAACTATAGATTTTGGAACCCAGAAGCTCTAGATTCAAGTTCTGGCTCATTTATTTCTAGCTATGTGATTGGTAATTCACCTAACTCTTCTGATTGTCAGTCTCTTCACCTATAAAATGAGGATGAAGGGAGCTACCTAACAGGAATTTCAACGTTTAGAAATATTGTTGCTCTTTTCTTACAAATAGAACTAACAGTGGCAAGCATACACAACTTTGGCCATTTTTGTAAGATTTACTGTAAGATTATCTAGCAAGTGATTACTGAAAATAGGACTTGAAAGTTGAATTTTCATAAGTTTTTGACTTACAGATAGTCAATGACTGTGATACAGATCTTGGTAGCTGAAAGAAATTGGGTATATTTTGCAACCATTACATCTAATAAATACCTAAAAATATTGCCATCCTTGTAAGGAAACTCATATCTCATTCGCTGCTGTCTAGTCTACAGTTATAATAGAACCATTGTTTTCTCACTGTTTTTAAGCTATTTTATAGGGCAACCCCCTAGCATTATGTTTATGCAGCTCCCTAACATTAGTTGCTTATTCAGTATATGAAATAGCATAAAATAGGACATGTCGGAAAATTTTTTTCAGTAGATTTCTGTAAAATCTTTGGTTTTGCTAGTTAAAAGTGCTTATGTAATAAAGAAGATAAAATTTTTACAGGTGGGTTCAGAGATAATGAAACCATGAGGTGTGAAATTTATATTAACAGATTACCTTTTTGCTACCTGAAATATGCCACAGGGTGCATTCATTTTCTTTAGAAATGAAGACCATATTTTATAGTTCTGAAGTGCTTAATTTCAAATGACTTACCTAGTTAAGTTGGCTCAGATTGGTAAAATGATTTTTTTTTAATGTAGAAGCAGAGTGAATTGTTGTCTTAAGCATAAAATTAGAATTTTTACTGTGTAGAAAATGGGCTTAACTAAGTTATTTGTGTGCAAAGTATGTTTGAATATTTGTAGAGCATGCATAGCATTCACGTTATATATATATTTTTCATACAGGTATTTCTTTCACCTGTGATTTTAATTATAGTACCATATATCAGTTCTCACTTTTTTTAAATGGTAATTGAAGGTAGTAATAAAAGAATCTAGTGAATTGTTACAGGAGGAAAAAAAGTTGAATCTGTTCCATTTCTAAAAATATCTGCAAGTCTTTTCAGTGAATGTACTTTTCAAGAAGCTACCTTCTTTTTCTTTTTAATGTGCATCATTTCAGTTTGGGAAGAGTTTGAATTGCTCTGCTGTGTTAAAAAGTCTCTTTTCATAAACCAGTTATTTCTGTTCTTGTCATACCATTTAAGTTTGTAATAATAGGATATTGCTTCAATTAAATGTGTGATATGGGGAAACAGACTAAAACACAGGATATAAAGCTGTGGATAACTTCACAGAGTCAATATAAAAATAGTTAAAAATTAAAGAATTAAACAGTGTCATTTTCTAATTTTTTAATATAATGGTAACATACAGATAACAGACTTTACCATCTCTCCCATTATTAAGTATACAATTTGATAATGTTAAATATATTCATAATGTTGTGCTACCATCACCACCATCCATTTTCAAAACCCTTTTCATCTTGTAAAATGGAAACTCTGTACCCATTAAACAGTCACTCCCTATTCCCCTCTCCTTCCAGCCTCAGGACACAACCATTCTCCTTTCTGTCTCTATGATTTTGACTACTTTAAGTACTTTGTATGAGTGGATTCATATAGTTTTTGTCTTATTATGACTGGCTTATTTCATTTAGCATAATGTCTTCAAGGTTCATTCATGTTGTGGTGTATATCAGCTTT
Source organism: Globicephala melas (assembly GCF_963455315.2). Taxonomy (NCBI): domain Eukaryota; kingdom Metazoa; phylum Chordata; class Mammalia; order Artiodactyla; family Delphinidae; genus Globicephala; species Globicephala melas. The sequence goes on along the minus strand of NC_083318.1, from coordinate 128,320,024 downwards.
TTCTTCCTTCTTAAGAATAAAAAATATTCCATTGTATGTATTTACTACACTTTGCTTATCCATTCATCCATCATTGAACACTTAGGTTGCTTGCATACATTAGCTATTGAGAGTAGTGCTGCTATGAGAATGGGTGTACAAATGTCTCTTCAAGACCCTTCTTTCAGTTTGGGGAGTATATACACAGATGGAATTGCTGGTTCACATGATAATTCTATGTTTAATTTTTTGAGAGCTGCCATGATGTTTTTCAAAGCAGATGTACCATTTTACATTCCCACCAAGGGTACTCAAGGGTTCCAATTTCTCTACATCTTGCCAACACTTGTTATTTTATGTTTGTTTTTTTTAGTAGCCATCTTAATGAGTATGAGGTGTTACCTCATTGTTTGATCTTCATTTTGCTAGTGGTTAGTAATGTTAAGGGTCTTTTCATGTACTTATTGACCACTTGTATATCTTCTTTGAAGAAGTGTCTGTTCAAGTTCTTTGCCCACTTTTGAATCCAGTTGTTCTTTTGTTGAGTTTTAGGAGTTCCCCATATATCTGGATATTAATCTCACATCAGAAACATGATTTACAAATATTTTCTCCTGAAGTGAATCTCTTGTAGACAGTATATACTTGGAATCATGTTTTTTTATAGCTATTCTGCCAAACTCTTGTCTTTTTTTTTTTTCTTTTTGCGGTATGCGGGCCTCTCACTTTTGTGGCCTCTCCCATTGCGGAGCACAGGCTCCGGACACGCAGGCTCAGCGGTCATGGCTCACGGGCCCAGCCATTACGTGGCATGTGGGATCTTCCCGGACTGGGGCATGAACCCGTGTACCCTGCATTGGCAGGCGGACTCTCAACCACTGCGCCACCAGGGAAGCCCCAAACTCTGTCTTTTGATTAGAGAGTTTATTTCATTTATACTTAATTACTGATAAAAAGGGAATTTTGTCATTTTGCTATTTGTTTTCCATATGTCTTATACCTTCATTATCTCTCATTTCCTGGATTACTGTTTTCTCTTTTGCTTAATTGGTTTTTTGGAGTGAAACATTTAAATTCCTTTCTCATTTCCATTTGTATATATTCTGTAACTATTTCCTTTGTAGTAATCATGAAGATTACATTTAACATTCTAAAGTTATAACATTCTAATTTGAGTTTATACCAATTTAACTTCAATAACATACAAAAACTCTGTTCCTTACACCTTCATCCTCAGTCCATTCAGTTGCTGATGACACAAAATTATATCCATATACATTGTGTGCCCCAAAATATAAACTAATGATTATTTAAATGTATTAGTCTCTTAAATTATGTGGAAAATAAAATGTGCAATTACAAACCAAAGTTACAATCAATAATACTAGCTTTTAGATTAATGATTGTCTTTTAAATAAAATATCAGTGTCTTAAATCATGTAGAAAAAAATGAAGTTACCATCATTATAATAAAACTGACTTTTATAATTGCCTAAGTATTTACCTTTACTGACATCTTTATTTCTTCATGTGGCTTCAAGTTACTAGCTAGTGTCCTTTTATTCCAACCTGCAGGACTCCCTTTAGCATTTCTTGCAGAGCAGGCCTAATGATAATGAATAACCTCAACTTTTATTTATCTGGTCATATGTTAATTTCTCCCTTAATTTTACCCACTGCCTTCTGGCCTCCAAAATCTCTTGAGAAATTTGCTGGTAATTGTATTGAGGATCCCTTGTATATGACAAGTGCCTTTTCTCTTGCAGCCTTGAAGATTCTCTCTTTGACTTTAGACAGTTTGATTATGATGTGTCTCAGTGTGGGTTTCTTTAAGTTCATCTTACTTGAATGTTCATATACCAATCTTCTTGGGTATTTATATTCAGGTCTTTCATCAAGTTTGGGAAACTTTCTGACATTATTTCTTCAAATATTCTTTCTGATCCTTTCTTTCTCTCTTCTCCTGAGATACTCACAGGCCTTTAAACTTTGTTCACTTTTCTTCAATCTTTTTTCTATCTGTTCTTCAGACTTAATAATTTCCATTGTCCTATCTTCAAGTTCACTGATTCTTTATTTTGTGTGCTCTTTGAATCTGTCTGGTAAATTTTTCGTTTCCATTATGTACTTCTCAGTTCCAGAATTTCTTTGTGGTTTCTCTTTAGGTTTTATTATACTTTCATTGTTATTTCCATTTTGTTCATCCATTGTTTTCTTGACTTTCTCCACACCTTTTTCCAGTTTTTTGAATGTCTTTCAAGCAGCTGTTTAAAATCTTTGACTAAATGTCTTGCCACCTCTTTTAAAGGATAGTTTCTGTTGATTTTTTTTTTCTTTTAGATGGGCCATACTTTCCTGTTTCTTGTATGCCATGTAATTCTTTTATTGAAAACTGGACATTTAAATATAATGATATGATAATTCTGGGAGTTAAATTCAGATTCTTCCCTTTACTACCAGTTTGCTCCATTTTTTTCTTGTTTTTGTTTTTATTTATTATTATCATTTTTATTGTTGTAGGCTGTCTCTGTGCCAGGGATCAACCTGCACTGTGAACCTAAGGTCTTTTCAGCTCTTTTCTGAGCCTGCATTTTTCTCTAGGCAATGACTTTTCATTTCCCTGTGTATGTAGTGCTTTTGAATGCCCTTGTCGGTAATGTCTGGCTCCCAAAAAGAGAAAAATGAATTGGAGTGGGGGAATAAAAGACTGCTGGCCCTCTTTTTAACCCCTCTGGCAGACACTTCAGCCAGAGAGGGAGGGGCTTGCAAAAGTGGAGGGAGGTGCAACAACAATGACTGCCAATATAAAATAAAAAATTTTAAAAAAATTGAAAAATAAAAAAATATCTAAGTTTGACTGGACAAAAAAATGGCTGCTAGCCTCTTTTTGTACACCTCTAATATCAGAAGCAGCAATCAGTCATCAGAGCACAGATCCCTGAAATTTGGAGGACAGGGTCCATTTTGCCCACAAGCTGTATGCTAGGGGCTCCTGAAATGGCTTACAGCTGCCAGCTACATAACTGAGGGGTGGAGGATGGGTGGCTGGTACTGTGGTAAGGCCTGACATTGACTGAAATTAACTGCAGTTCACACTCTAAGTCTTCCTCTGGAAGTTGCAATCCTTCAATATATTCTAGAGTTCCAAAATAGTTTTGTCAGATAGAATCTAACCCTCCAGTTGTTGTCTAGGTAGGGAAACAGATTCCTGATGCTTACTACTTCATCATCTGCCCAGAATTTCTGTAAATAGTGCCATTTTTATTAAGAAAAATACAGATTATTGATCTTTCAGTATCTAGTATTCTTTAAAAAGTACAAATAATTCTTATTAGAAGAACTGATTTGGACTTTCTATTCCCCAAAGACCAAATTTATATAAAAATATGTGTAAGCTACTCAGAGAAGATCTATGTTACAGCATAAAATGATTGTTTTAAAGATTAGCCTCTATTATGCTCCACATGGAGAAGTCAGATTATCTGTCCCTTAAGCAATGTTCATTTTCTTTTCTCCCACAGACTTTTGGAAAACATACAGCAAAGTCAGATGTTTAAGTGGCAGTACTATCAGTTTAAATGTGCTTTGGGTTTCTGGGTAACTTTACAAGAACTCCAAATGAAATGTGAATTCAAATGTCATTGGAGAGTTAGCGTGAGAAAAAGGACTTGTGCTACAATGAAGAATCCCTTCATGAGTTTGACTTAGCTCACATTGTGATGGCATGTCACATTCCAACATAAATGCCTCCCCTGAAATGGTAGAGATAGTCATTGAAAATTTATCTACTTGGTCTATGATTTGCCCTTCTCATTTTAAGTCACTCTATTATAATATATTGAGGGAAATTGAGGATTTAAAGGTACCTGCAATATAAAAATATTTCTTATATTACAATATGCTTTCAAGTGTTAACGTAGAGTCATTTAAATGATCTGTGTGGAGTTTTATCTCCTTCCAGTTATATCTTTCTATACTAATCATAAATAATTCTGTCTGTGATCTCAGCAATATCCTCTTTGAACTTGATTATCTATATTTAAAACAAAATGATGCTTGTCTGTAAAGTAGATAATTATGGTGGGTGAATTGGGAGTTAATAGTATAATGTACTTTGAACTCTGAGAACAAAATGCTAAGTAAGCAGTAGACACTGGGAGATAATGAACCTGTTAGTTTCTATATCTGGTCACAGTTTTAATGTTACAGACCTAGGTAAATTAGTAAAGGTCTTTAATATATAAAGTCAATGACTCTGGCATTGTTGTTCTGTTAGGATCACTAGTCACTAAAATAGAAAAAATTCTAAGGTCTTAAAAAAATGAAAGGCTAGATAGAGATTTGTTCTGAACCCTGAATTTAAGACTATATCAAAGTGCGTATGTTATTGGAACTCAATTAGTAGTATTCTAAAGTTAATGCAAAAATTGTCATTTAACATGTTTAGAAAATTTACTTCAACTTGGTTCGTTGTATGTGGTAGATAATTATCCCAAAAGCAGATTTAAATTTTGGGAAAAAATGTGTAAATTCTTGAGTTAAACTACTCTTTAAATGGTATAGTTTAATTTATTGGGATTAATATTCTATCTACAAAAAACATGCAAAAACATTATTGAAAAACTTTTGTAAACTGGGCCTAGTTAATAAACATTTCTCAAACAAAAAGATTAAAACCTATTTGAGAGTTTTAATATACACATAAAATTTTGATAATAATAAAAATATCACTTGGTAATATAGAAATTTATTATAATAAATATATTGTCATATATTAATCTTATAGATATCTTAGGGAGTTTGCCTTGAAAGTGAGAGCTGTGAATTTTGCCACAGTCATTACTAGCTTTAAGCCTTGGGAAAGTTACTTGCCCTGAGCCTCATTTCCATCAAAGGGTTTTCATCAATACTAAATGATATATTGCCAGTAAACTACTTATTACAGTGCTTATTACTAATAAATGTTAATTACTTTCATTATTATTTCAATTATTATAAACTTGAAAGTAACACAACATATTATCTATAATTCAGAATAATATTTGCTAATTGCCATGACTTTGGTGTATATCCAGCACAACCTTTCAACAATTAGAGTTATTATTTTGATTTACTTCCTTAGTCAGAGTGCTCATGAAGGGTTAGATAAGGTGAACTGAGCAAAGTATACCTCTGATTGAAAGGAAAAATAGAGTTCTAAAAACCCTATTTCCTGTCTACGAAGAAATTAATGTAGAACATATTCAGAAAATTTCTATTGAATGAGAAAAGACTGCTGGAAATACTTGTTATACAGAATTAATTCATGGAGGATATCTCAATGTAATTAATATTATCTAGGCAGATTTTATATATATATTCACACACACACTCACACATGCATAAACACACACACATATATGCGATACCTTCATTTTAATAATATCCCCACTGAAATAGTAGCTAGTCTGTATGCTCAGATGAAGATGCCAAATGATATAGAAAATGCTGAGTTCATTTGGTCACAATTCTGCTAAATTTTCCTGCTGTCTAGTAGTATTGAACTTGTTCAACCTTTTTTCTTCTTGTGAAGGGTGAAATAAAGGAGAAATCTGATTTTTATAGTATTTATAATGTCTTTATTACTCGTCCTCCTTTTGAATTATTTGCACAATTTCCACTGGCATTAGTGGGAATATCATAAGTAGATCCAAAACATTACAGTTCTCTTGATTTGGATACCTGTGCACAGTGAAACTAATGTGTATGCACAGTGCACTGTTAGAATTAAATTTAAAAACCTACTTCTGAATAGTAGCATCTAAAACAGTGAGGATATGTGATGACTTAACAATTCTGAATAGCTCTGCAGGACTGTAATTCTGCTGTGACCAATAAATTGTCTCAAAGCAGAGACTTGTGCCTTTTGAAAAAAATTTAACCTCCAAAGTGAAATTGCTGAAACTTCTAAGGCAAAAGACAATAAATTTTATGTGAAAACTCTTATGTTCAGGTTTTTACTATAATTCTTCAATTTTAAATACTTCATTGGCATATAGTAAATGAATTTGTTATGCTGATTACCAGACTAGTACTCATTATCAAATATATATGTATCTGTTTGTATATATATGCTCTAGTATTACTAGTTATTGAATATATAGCTAATATATTTAGTAGTACTAATTATTGTCACACATATGTATACATGAATGACATAATGGATTATATATGTAATATATATATGCATATACATGGAGTATGTGCTTGAAATGAAAAAAAAAAAAAAGCATTATATGGAAGAAATAGTTCCAAACTTGAAACCAGAAAACCTAAATTCTTACTCCACCCCTTCTAACTCTTGGCTGTGTAATTTTGGTTAAATTACTTAAAATCTTTTCACTAAAATTTCTGAAAAATGAGAAAGGTTTTGTATACCATCCTTAAAATTTCAGCTATGAGTTATGAAATACACAATTGCTCTTTCTGTTATCATCGTATGAAGGCATCTTAATTCTGCTATGGTCTGATGCAAGATGTAATGGATTTCAGCTGTCCTGTCAGCAAATCACTTGTGAGGAAACAAAATGGCTGGCTTCGATGATTATCTCTGTGTTGAGGGAAGGTTGACAGGGTGGATGAATGGATGGATGCATAAACGCGTAGGAGAAAGAGGAAAAAATAGAAGAGGAAAAAATGCACAGAGAGAGAGACCAAGAGAATCAACTCTGTTGCTTCAAAGAAAATTAAAGATTCAATGCATGTATACCTTTGAAAAGTTTATTCTTTTTAAAACTACGTATCATAGAGAATTTATATATATTAGGCAAAATTAAATAAGTAAAGAGTTTGAACTCTGAGAATAAAAAAGACTAGTTACTTTGATTTTATTTGCAGCTCTGAAATCTGATCATATGTTTTTGGGTAATTGTTTCATATGTGTCTTTTTAGATGATAAGGTTTTAAGCAGAAATTGATTTTGCAAGGGTAATGTTCATGTGTTGATCCTTTCTTGTTTTCAATTTTTAGAATTATTTATTTTAAAAGATATTTGGTATGTTAGTTATATAAAATGAGATATGCAGACCTTCGAGTAATTTTGTCAACTCTGTATGTGGAAAAGTTCTTTTTATAGAAGTGCTGGATCTGGTGGACCCCGACTAGGTCCTTCCCTTGCCTTGTGTTGCTTGTGCCAATCGAATGAGACCAGGTTTGGCAAAGAAGAGCAGAAACTTTATGCCTTGATCAAGGAATGGGGAAGGGAAGTGGGAAACTTTTAAGGGTTAAGAGATGGGTGTGCCATCAGAACCCAGGGAAAGTGGCAATAAGTTCCAGAAAAAGCCAAAACATGCATAGTCCTGTGGGCTCTTTTGTGCAGGACATTAATTGTGCTAGCAAAGTGCAAGTCCTCCCTTTCAGAGGAGATCCTAGCATGGTAATGAAGCAAAGGCAACTTTCAGACGTTTTGGGTCTCATCTGTACAGGTGCTGCCCTGGTGGTCAGGCTGGAACCAGTTCAGGGCAGTGGACTGTCACCATCTTGGACCTTTCTGCTCAAGCTGATTCTGTGGTCTGGCTTACGTGGCTTCTGCCTTAGTTTTTGTTAAGCAAGCACAGCTGTGGGCATAGACTAACAGACTGTGGTATGGAAAGAAAGAAAGTAGGTTAACCTCTGTACAGGTATGGGTCTCTTTCCGGTGACCCTTCAAGATGTGTATCCAAATCTTTCTCAATATTTTTAGAGGAAAATTCTGAGCTAGGTGAAGACATTTCCTTTCTTTCACTACCTTCCCAGCTAAACAATGTTTCCTCTACTTTCCTCTTATCTTATGTATAAGATAAAGATGAATTTAAATATTCAAACTAAAACTATAAGTATATGATTAATACTTTGCTGAATAATTTGGGAGTCATGATAATACCTGTGATAATAAATTCACATACAGGTACATTTGCAATTCTTCTTTTGTTCTAATTTAGAATTAGTTGTAACTTACATTTTTATTCCTATATTTGAATTTAGGTATCCTGTTTTACAAGATCATGCCTAACTAATATAAGGAAAGTTTAAACTATTCCTGTTTCTTGAGTATCTAATATATTCAGGCTCTGTTATAGACACTAACAAAGATAGTTTCTATGGCCCAGGAAATTATATTTTGCTAAGGAGACAAGGCATATATCCATGGTGGAGACAACACCATGAATAAAGACATGAAGGTATAAAAGCTTAAAATGTTTTTGAGAGTTATGGATGTGGTCAGGTTAGTAACTTCTTTATTTTTTTAAAATTTATTTTTTGGCTGCATACGGTCTTCGTTGCTGTGCACAGGCTTTCTCTAGTTGCGGCGAGCGGGGGCTACACTTTGTTGCAGTGCACGGGCTTCTTATTGCGGTGGCTTCTCTTGTCATGGAGTACAGGCTCTAGGTGTGTGGGCTTCAGTAGTTGCGGTGTGTGGGCTCAGTAGTTGTGGCTTGCGGGCTCTAGAGTGTAGGCTCAGTAGTTGTGGCGCACGGGCTTAGTTGTTCTGCAGCACGTGGTATCTTCCCGGACCAGGGATCGAACCCATGTCCCCTGCATTGGCAGGTGGATTCTTAATCACTGCACCACCAGGGAAGTCCCAGGTTAGTAACTTCCTACAAATGTTTGTTTTCAACAGGCATATTTGCAAATGCAAATTTTTAGAAAATGATTTTATTAACCTGTATGTATGACCCTTTACAATAGTTTAAAAATTAAGACTTCAGCATTTTTAATACCACTATAAACTATAATTAATTCCTTTCTAAGACATAAGTAGACAAGGATGATATATTTTGTATTTAAAAACTTGTATGTAGTGCTTGCTTCAGCAGCACATATACTAAAATTGGAACGATACAGAGAAGATTAGCGTGGCCCCTGCGCAAGGATGACACGCAAATTCGTGAAGTGTTCCATATTTTTCAACAAACATGTGAAAGAATGCTCAACATCATTAATCATTAGAGAAATGCAAATCAAAACTACAATGAGCTGTCATCTCACACCGGTCAGAATGGCCATCATCAAAAAATCTACAAACAATAAATGCTGGAGAGGGTGTGGAGAAAAGGGAACCCTCTTGCACTGTTGGTGGGAATATAAATTGATACAGCCACTATGAAGAACAGTATGGAGGTTCCTTAAAAAAGTAAAAATAGAACTACCATACGACCCAGTAATCCCACTACTGGGCATATACCCTGAGAAAACCATAATTCAAAAAGAGTCATGTACCACAATGTTCATTGCAGCTCTATTTACAAGAGCCAGGACATGAAAGGAACCTAAGTGTCCATCAACAGATGAATGGATAAAGAAGATGTGGCACATATATACAAGGGAGTATTACTCAGCCATAAAAAGAAACGAAATTGAGTTATTTGTAGTGAGGTGGATGGACCCAGAATCTGTTATAGAGTGTGAAGTAAGTCAGAAAGAGAAAAACAAATACCGTATGCTAACACATATATATGGAATCAAAAAAAAATGGTCATTAAGAACCTAGGGGCAAGATGGGAATAAAGACACAGACCTACTAGAGAATGGACTGGAGGATATGGGGAGGGGGAAGGGTAAGCTGGGACAAAGTGAGAGAGTGGCATGGACATACATACACTACCAAATGTAAAATAGATAGCTAGTGGGAAGCAGCTGCATAGCACCGGGAGATCAGCTCAGTGCTTTGTGACCACCTAGAGGGGTGGGATAGGGAGGGTGGGAGGGAGGGAGATGCAAGAGGGAAAAGATATGGGGATACATGTATATGTGTAACTGATTCACTTTGTTTTAAAGCAGAAACTAAGACACCATTGTAAAGCAATTATACTCCAATAAAGATGTTAAAAAAAAAAAACTTGTATGTTGACTCACCTGAATATGTCACTCTCTTTGTGTCAGGATAAGTGAAGCCTTTTTTCCCTCCCATGGATGGAGCAGATCATCAGTCCCAAATAGTGGAAATGACTAATTAAAAATTGGTCTTACGGGAATATTTAGGAGATGTTTGTTCTCTGCCTGTTGCTTGGTTATTCTTCCCTCCAGTTTGACCAATGCAAAGTGTAAATAGAGTATAATTTGTTGATCAAACACTGTGTGTGTGTGTGTGTGTGAGTGTGTAAGTGGCGGAAGAATTATTTCATCTTGACAGTAAGTTGGACCTGGTTTTCACCTCCAGGTTATAAAATAAAACAGTTAAAATGTGCTAATAAAAATAGCTGGGAAAGAAATAGATGCTGTGTCATCATGTAAGCTATATAGCTATGTATGTTGCATTTGAGAAACTTTAGTTTCAAAAAGTAAATCTAGGATATTTGAAGTTAAATTAGACTGCTAATATGTGTGTGTGTTAATACAAAGGATAAAGAGATGACATTGCAATACTATTGGAGGTGCATGCCGTAAGAAAGAACTGTCTTTCCTGAGATTCTTCATGTGGAACTTACGAGGTTGTTTTCAGAATACTTGTGTTTGATACAAAATGCTTCATTTAACAGTACTTTTGTGGTAAAAAGCCAAATTTAAGATGAGAGTTTATAGCTGAAGGAAAAAGTAAATAAATAAATAAGTGTATTTGAAATGTTGGCTAGGATTTCCTGTTCTTTGGTTATGCTGCTTGTGTGCAGTAAGATGAATCACTTCTTTTGTGTACTTCTTTGCTGTTTGCAGAAAGATGAACTGCTTTTTTTGTGCATTTGCTTTCAGTATGTCTTAATTCAGCACAGAATTGACTAATTTCTTATCATTTTGGCAGGTTTCTGCCATTTATTAAGCCAGGTTTAATGTTTAAAGCAATTTTAAGTGTTCTGTCAGGTAATAGTAAAATGCTTCCATTAAAAATGCATTAGCAGTACTCAGCAGAAGTCAGTAGCATCACCTGCTATAAAAAAAAGTTTGATTAGAAACTTTTCCAAAAGACCCATTTAGAATCCATGACAAGCTGAAACATCTCTGTATAAATATACATCACTTCTTTGAGAATAGACATTTAGATTATCTGGTTTAAAACAAATTGATTACTTTCACTCCAGTTATAGCACATTTATATCACACTTCCTAAAAAGCTGCTAAAGAAATTTTTATATCCCAGTCTGATAATATTAGATTTCAGTGTAAGGATTAACTTAGATTCTCATAAATATTATCACAAATTAAAATGAGTCTTCATGAATGTGAATTAAAATTATCAAGATAAATCTAAAATTTATTGCCTAAATATTAGTTTATAAAGTATACTTCTAATTCAGAGGTGACAGGATAGGGCAGAAATTAATGTCTATTACATATGTTGATTACATCAATAAAGTATTAATAGTCTGGGTATTAGCTATATAATAGTGTAATTAAGAAATAATTTATTTATCAATTTAAAAAATTTCTTCACCCTTTTCTCATGTTCTTAGCCATGGCAGGTATTCACATACATAGGAAACGTAAAGGAAGGATTTAAAAAGGCTGGTCAAAGTAGTCAGTGAATCCATGCAAACATAGAAGAGCAGTGGTAAGAGAAAGCCAAGCTGACACAGTAAGCCTATTAGACACTCTGCCTTCTCTAGCAAAAAGTAATCATTTCTTGCTTTCCCATGGTGAAGCCACATAGGGTGGAGAGGTCAAAAGGAACTTGCCACAGTTGTCAGAAATGGACATCGATTCATCCTTGCTTTATCATGAACTGACTCTAATAATGCATGTTTAATATCATAATTATCTTTCGCTAGAAGACTTGGGGCTTCAGCTAAAGAATTATTAAATCAACAAAATTGATAGATGTAAAGTGTGTCTGCTTCTGTTTATACATATATGTGTATTTGTGTGTATGTGTAAACCTATATATGCATACTTGTGTCTGCACGTATAGTGTGTTTATCTTTTCATATGTGTGTATAATACCCGTATTTATATGTGGAAAAAAGTCATTTTTATATACACATAATTTTATTTCTTCACACACTGTAATGAATATAGTCAAGAAAAATGTGTTATGTGTATATGGATGTGTATGTGGATATGTACATATACAGTTATTCCTTTATCATGTTATTGACCCTGAGGTATATGTCTCTTTTTGTCAACAGGGTCTTCATTAGGTTTATTCAAAAACACAAAGAGTACATTGTCCCAATTAGTTATGATTAAAAAGTAAATAATTAAAAAATGTGTGCTTGCTTAGAACTGGAAGAGTCAGAATGAATGCAAATAAAGTATGCATGGCCAGATAGGAAAGAAACTCCAAATATGCTGTAAAGTCAGAATCCCTGTTAGAACACTTTTATGTCTTTTGGGTGCAATCCTGGAAGGCAGTATCCTATAGTGATGTAAAGCAAGGACGTTGGAGTAAGGAGGCAAAAGCTCTGGCCCTTATTGTGGAACCTTAGGCATATTTCTTGCATGGAATCCTAATTTTTAAAACTGTATGTGTGTGTAGTAGTGGACATAACACATAGTTATTTTAAGGATTAAATTAAATACTGTAATATGAAGAAAATAGTAGAACATGTTAAGCTTTGTTTGGATTATATTACAGTATTCAAAAAAAGAAAACACTAGCATGTATTGAGACATATTTAGTTACCACAATTTACTTACATTTCACAGGCATAGTATCATTTAATACAGTTAATAATCCTTACAGATGGATATTATTTTTACTATTAGATATTACAGATGATGAATGTGGAGTTTAGAATTTGAATACCTTGCTCAAGGTCATATACTTAACAAATGTCAGAGTCAGGGTTTGAAATCAGTTTACTTTTAGAACTGGGATGTTTAATCAATACACTGACAAACACACAGTCAAATAAAAGTTAGCCACAACTCTTATCATCATCATCATCATTATTACATATGAAGGAAAAATGCCATAATTATTCACTAGAATTTATGTTAGTTCTTCAGGAAATATGTCTCCATTACTTCTGCTCAGAGATTTGTATGTCTCTAAATTTTTAATAAATATTATGGAATTTACTATTGTAAAAGATACTGAAACTCTTGTTCAAAAAAAAAAAGAAAGAAAGGAAAGAAGGAAGGAAATAAAAAGAGAAAAAGTAAATTAAGATCATTGTAGAAATTTGATTCCTATTTATGAATGGACTCTCAGAAAAATTCCTGATTTTTCTCCTATTATTCAGAAAAAAAAATTCTACAAGTTATGAATTCTTAAAGATCTCATGGCATGAGACATTCAGGGTATTTAACCACTTTGTCCTGCAGAGGCTTTTTGTATTTATTATAATGTCTTCCCGATACTCTTCCAGCAAAACACTTTGATGTACTATTCATCATTTCCATTTGGGAGAACTAACTACATTCCTGCTTAGCTCTCACACTGCTTCCAGTACAATGTGTTTCAGTAATGAAGTGCGTGCTTTAATTGAAAGTGTACATTTTTCAGTTCATAAGTCTCTTTGGTGTAATTCCGGAGGGCATGACAGAATATTTATGTTATTGTTTAATGGTGATACTCACTTCTTTCTAGGAGCAATTTTTGATGAATCTGCCAAAAAGGATGATGAGGTGTTTCGCACAGCAGTTGGCGACCTCAACCAGAATGAGGAGATCTTACAGACTGAGAAAATCACATTTTCGGTGACATTTGTTGATGGCAACAACCCTTTTCAAGCAGTTCAAGAAGGTAAGGTCCATCAGCGCTCCACTTTTTATTTTGTTTGTTTCTTTGGTTCAATTCAAATGGCAATGAAATTAAAAATTTAAAATGCCGTTAAACAAGGGCATCATTTTTGCATCTTTGCTGCATTGCTTTTCTTTTAGAGTACTTGGTAAATTTTAATCCTGTATTCCACTTCTGAAAGGGCAGAGTGTGGAAAGTTATTGTTTTAATTGAAATATAATATGAAAATGGTCATAAATATTTGTAATAAAAACTTTACAACATTTTATGACTTCAGTATAAATGAAGCATTCCTTAAAAATACGACTTTCTTTCTGAATTTTTACTTTTGTCTTCTTTGAGATAAGATAAGGTAAGAAAGGAATTTTTGTACTTACTTAAATTTACTTAAAATAAATTTATTTACTTCCTTTGCAAAGGAAGTTTTCCTTCTCAAAAATTTTCCTTTTGAGAAGGAAAACTTTCAGACACTACATACAAATGAAAGATTTTGTGCTGGGATCCTAACATACCGACCTAGGCTATAAATTTTTTACTCTCTACAATGTGCCAAATATTAAAGCACTTTTCTCCATTCTCTCTATATACTTGAGTGAATTAAAAGTTTTCATAGGTACAAAGTCATACAAATACAAATTATTTTTATTATACTGGAAAGATCATTTATATGAACAAAGGTTTTGATTGAAAGATCATACACTAATAAAATTCTAGTTTTGATGCTATTATTCTAATGAAATATTTAGCCTTTTGATTGGCAAAGTAATCATTGTCCATGAAAGTATTTTTTGTTAATCTGTTTTATATTTTATTGTGATAATATTTAGACTAAAGATACTAATAAATTAATTTAGTTAAATGGAACATTTCTTTTATTAAAAACTTAAAGAGGATTTGGCAGAAGAGAATATGGACAAGGTATTAAATGGAGTAAAGTTTGGCAGGAAACTTTTTAAAGAAAAGTATTGAAGGGGTAAGGAAGATAAATGTTTTTAATTTAATGTATCTGCATGATATACAGGTAACCTTTTTTGGAATGTGTTTTTGATCAGTGGCATTGGCTACTATCAAAGCTTATTTATGCTTATTTCTGTCAGTAAGGGAATGGTTAGAATGATTAGTGATCTAATGGATTTTCCTTCTTATTAATTTGATGGAGTGAAAAAATATTATTTTAATAAAATGAACAGAAATGTTTTAAGTAAAAGTTGTTTTTCAATAAAATACGTTGTTCATATTAATATGATGGAATTTTAATTTTAATAAGTAAACATCAATTTAAAAAATCAGATTAATAGAAGCACCCAGTTATTTTCTTACATTTTAAATCAGAATTATCTGGGGAATTTGTAACTTTAAATCATGGTTATGTTGATAAATTTTCTATAGAAATGTTTAAAAGCTGTATAAATTAATGTTAGAATTCATAAAGCAGTCTGCAAAAATAATAAAGTAGAAATTGTGGAAAATACCCAATAATGTAAAAGAATATATACACTAAGAAGTATATATTATTCTTTAAAAGAAGTATCTATGATATTTCTTTCTCAACTATTAGTTTTATTGACTGGAATGAGAGCAGGAAAAAATTAGGACTGACTTACTTTTGTGACTGTCTTCTTATTAACTACATATTAATAATCGTAAATTAACTTTGAAGACGTGCTAAAATATTCATGCTTTTAAAAAATCCACTTTGACTGAAAAAATGTGGATAAAGCAATGGAAAATAAATACAGTGAGCAGAAGGGAATTAGAAAGACTGAATAAATATGCCCCTCACACCTTTTTAGAGACTACAATTTGAAAAACAAAGACAATTTTTAAAGTACCACAGTTAATCTGTTTACATATTGCTTTGTGTAGCCATTCTGCTGCCAACTAAATTCTGGAAACAAAAATATCTCTCAAAAGAACTATTGTGACTTGAAAGAATTTGTGGACTGAAAGAAAATTGAGAGAGTAAATAAGTTTTACGTTTCCAGGGTAGAGACAGCTAGATATTTGTCAAGAAAGAATGAAGAGCTTGACAATTTGCCTGATGGGTTTTGATACTAACAGGATGTTCTGGACCAGTTATTTTGATGGTCTGCTCTGGCTAATGAACCTGAAATAAGTTCTAGGAAACTCTGGAGCTAATTTGTTTCTCCATTCAGTATCAGGAAAGATCTCAGCTAATGTTAGAAGTAAAAATACTTCTTTCTAGAGCTCTTATTGTAATTGATTAGTTTGCAAAAATAAGGGAATATATTCAACTGAAAGAGAACAAAAAAGTATTCCGGAATATTTTCTTAAATGTTTTGAGGAAGTATTTTAGAAGAAAACTTCAACTGAACCATCAAAGATGGCCAACTTTTCTATCATCATATCTTGGCTGCAATACCATTAAAATCTATAATAGAGGTCCTTAAATCAGCTTATTTGTTTTTTACATTGTAAAGATGGACACGAGATTCAGTGATATCATTATTACCAATTGTTTATGCATTGACATTCCTGATGAACATCTAAAGATTCATGGTTTTGAGCATGGTTTTGCTGTGATATATATACTATTTATGTTCGTGGGTTTTAGATGGCATGGATCAGTAGAAAAATACCAATCTAGTTGATCAGCAGCAGTTGCATTGTATAATCCACTCAGTTCATATTCATCCTTGGTTTTCCTCATCTATAAATAGTGAAGAAATTAGAACACAAATGATGTATTTTTAAGGTGAATTTCATCTCTATAGATGAGATGTTACACAGATCTTTAGAACAAATTTCCAGATTTAGATTCTTAAAGGATTATAGAAATTATAATTATTCAGTTTCTCTTTAGAGAAGTCTTCACATTGCTGAAATTGCCTCCTAGTTTTTTCTGTGGCTGACTTCAAAATTGATTAAAGGATATCTGGTAGCTGTCCTTTGTTCTGCTACCTCATCCAACTATTGACAGCAACCCAAAGAACTCATTACTATCACCAAAATCCAGAAAGGGTCTTTTGCAGGTTTAGTTGACCTGGACTAAAGCAGCTGTTGCTAGATTTCTCTCCTTACATCTCTTTTGTAGATTGTTTCCTCTGTGGGACCTATATACTGGATATAATGTAGATACACAAATGGCTGGTGTGAAAGGCACTTCTGTCTCTACTGAAAGCAATAGCAATTGCTTATATTGTTAGCTCTTAACTGAGACCAACACCACTATGGGCCACGAAAGGTGGGGATTTATAAGAAAATAAGGTCAGGGAATGTAAGGAGAATACATTTGTAAAAATGTTCACATTGGAAGGTGAATGCAGAAATATGACTGCATGTATAATTCTTGCATACATCATATGTATCAGGAGATATGTTAAGCACTGTTGATATTGAATGGCAAAATTCAGTTAAAACATTTTGAAATAATTATTAGGAAAAATACCTAAAAATGAAATGCATAGTGAAAAGAGTGTAAGGACAGATTTATACTGTAGAGTCACAAATGATTCTATTTGAAAGAAAAAGGAGTAATTATCATAATTATTCTCCTTTCTGCTATGTTAAAAACCATTATAAACAATATAGTTATAAAAGCTGCTTTTAATACAAAAAGCAGTCATGATTAAGATTGCTCATCTTCCAAGTTGCAGCCTGGTCCACCTTTAACTTACTCCTTTGTACACCAGGACATGAACATTGATTGCTCCCAAAGAGTCTTGTAAAAATAGACATCTCACTTTAATACAGTGATGATTTCAGTTGGATTTGCCTCATATATCTTACAAAATAAAACTACTGTTAAGTGTAAAACAATAAGACTGCTTTCGTTTATGGTTTCTGAAATCAGTCTCATTTCTTTATTTTTAATATACACGTATCCGTATCATGTGTGTAAAAGGGATAACAGAAGAGTAGCAGAGCCATAAACAGTATAAGGAAATCTAAGTAGGAAAAAGCACTTCTCTGAAACACATCACAATTCATTGTGAATATTTCTGGTGCCATAGGCTAAATCTGAGTTCAAAGAAGATGTAAATGTAAAAGAATGATTTATGTGGCTGCACTATTTGATGCTTTATTCCAGGGCTTAGTCTCATAATTTATATTCCTCTCTGCTTTAATAAGATATTTTTACTGTGATAAAAAAATCTGCTAATTCCAAAATCCTTAGACTGAATTCTGCAACTTTCCTAGCATAGGTTTGCAGTGTGTATACCTCATCAGCCAGTGTTTCCTGGACCACTTTTGATAACTCCAATTTCAGCTTATTTTTTTGAATTGCCTGACAACTGAACTTGAAAATTAGTGGCTCCAGGAACCAAGAAAAAATCTCTGAACATCCTGTAGTTATAATTCTTCTCATTCATTCATTTCTTCATTTTTTCATTCCTTCTTCCCTTTCCACATCAAGGTCAGTGTCGTACTTTGTCTCTAGGCCCAACGCTCTTTATGTAACTGGTGCCTAGCTACACGTGTGAAGCGGTAGAGGAATAGTGTTGCAGCTGACCGGCCATCTTCAGACACTCACAAAGCAGGAGGGATTCTCGATGTACATTTGGTGGCTGTCTGGACCACCTGATTCTCTCCATGAGTCCGGGATGTTTAGGTTGGTCAGTTCCCCAGTGCCAAGTTCTGGATCACTTTTCTCCCTACCACCACTTTCTAAGGACTGGCCTATAAGATTTGGATTCAGAATCTGCTTACTGTGTGATCTTTAGTACTTATCATCAATGTAATATTAAAATATAAAGAATTCTATATCTGTTAGGGACAACTCAGGCATGCATTCTTTTAATTATCTCATACTCTATGCCTTTCCATTAAAGAATTGCCCATCAGGAAGGATTAAAATAATATGTATTTGGAATCTAATTTTGAGGGTACTCAGTGAAATCAGTGTATCCAAATACTTATTAAAAACCTATTACTGTCCCAAGCTTGGGCCAGCTACAATAGGAGATAGCAAGTGAGAGGAAAGAATGTCTGCCTGCAGGAAGCGTAAACATGTACCTGAGGTGGGCTGTGGATTTTTAGAGCATGAAAAGACATTATGTCGTTGCCTTCTACGTATAACTTGCGTTTTTAATTGTGTTAATAGTAGAAAGAAACATGATGTTCTAGATTTTTAAAACATTTCTTTTTCAGAAAAGAGAGGGAATTTCTTTTTTAAAGAAATTCAGTATTTTAAATATAATTTTATTGAAGATACACATTGCAAAGCAAAATTTTATTCTTTTTTCTGTGATTTATTGTTGTACTCCCGTATTGGTAAGCCTTTCCCTTAAGTCATTCAATACCACACTTTTAAAGTAACAGATCTCTATTACTATGAATAGATTGAAATACAGATATTTATAGGTCTTTATATCATAATTTTATAGCCTTTCTGCTTTGGGGCCTTTTACCTACTATCTACAATTGTGTACGGTTGTGTAAGTTACCTCATAAAATATATATTTTAGCAATGTGTGCTGCTCTGGATCTTGTTTTATTAGAAGAATCTTTAGCAGCTTTCTATGAAAGCTGTGTTTAATGGAAGTAAAGATGTATCCTTTGGTTGTTGCTTAAGTGTTCTTTCTTTCTACCAAATATTATTCTTGTAATAATATCATACCCCTTTCTTCTGTTCTCTTGCTACCTCAGTGGATAGAGTGCATGATTATGGAAGCATAATTCAGTTTTTAATCGGCCTTTTATGATACTGATTTGGTAAAAGAATCATCTATGTGTCATAAAGTGACTCGGAATATATGGCTTATGAGGTTAAAAACCACACTTATGTACACTCGGCAATTGTAATGAGTCATAAAAATAGTTTGTTCATGTTGACAAACCAAAAATGACTTAACTATATTCAGAATTTAAAAACTACTATCAGTAATATCCAACTTCCACATGATCCGGTCTACTTGCTTAATTTGAGAACAAAAGTAATCCGACTTTCTATTTTAACATTTAACAACTTCTTTTTGCATGTACCTGGCAAGTATTATTAGATTTATGGGAATCACATTGTGCATAGTCTTGTAGTATCCATACAATATTTTGTCAAATTATTTTGTAATTTTCAAAAGAATCATCATCGAAACACTTGCTTTTAAAAGCAGGACACACAAGCCAATGTGCAATAGGTAATTGCATATTCTGGGAAAAAAAGAATGACTCAGCAAGTACTTTTGGGGTGCCTCTAAGCTTTCAGCCTTGAGCAGATTACTCTGTATAATGTTGCGCTCTCCACTGGCTGCCTTATAATCTTAACACAGTTAGCTTAACCTTTATTATCATGTGTTAGATCCTGACCTACAGGTTCTCCTCTTCCTTTTGACTTCCAATTACAGTGCTTTGTAAAAACTCCTCATTCATCCCCTTTTTGATCCTTGATTCTTCATATTGTACTATGTTCACTCACAATATCTACATTTGGTTCAGTATGTGCTTTAGTTTGATACCATTTATACTGCTTGGGGGAAAAAAACATGTAAGTGCATGGGCCATGGAATTAGATAAATCTGCCTTTATATGAATGCTGCTTCATCTCTTATTATCTGTGGGACCTTGAACACACCTATTGTCTCTGAGCCTCAATTTATTCATAAAATGGGGATAAATACATACTCCATAGGAATACTATGATCATGTGATTGTTGTATGATGAGTACATGGGATAACAATTATGGTTTGTTCCTCTACTAATCTAAATGCATTTTAATAATAGTGGAGTACATGACTTAGCACCATTGCGTGTGTCCATCATAAATTTATATACCTTCCCAAACATCCTTTACCACATGTATTGGTAGTTCCCATGCATACCATTGATAATACTAAGCTTAATAACTGCCTAATCAGTGTCTTTTATTTTCCCCCTCATTGTTCCTTATCAAGATCCTGAATGGTAGGGTTGTAAAAATGTTATATAAATTAAATGCTTCTGTTTTTTTCTGTCTTCAGGGGATAGTTGTGCTAGTCAGCACAGGAAGATGAGAATTACACTTGTAGTGTAATTTATTTGGCAAATAGTAGTGATATTGCAACATGTGTACTTAGGGTTGGGAGGATTTAAAATACCTTGTTACCATTTCTGGGAAGTAGAGAAAGCCTGTGGGGACGAAATTAAAGCTTTCTGATGATTTGTGTAGGCTTAATACAATCAGTGAAGTAAATAAGGCACTGAGTCATAACTAAATGGAATTCAGTTGTAGAGAGGCATAATGTTGTAGAAGAGTGATATATGTGAAGGTCAAATATAGAAGTGAATTCAAGGAAAACTTTATACTTTGAGAGGTGCATCGTCTGTGGTATTTTGAGTTTATTTCTGACATGATGGTTTAAAAGGTTATCTTTCTATGTTCTGCACTTTTTTATTTCAATATGGGCAAATATTAATTCTAAAAACTTGATCATTGGTTTCTTTGAATTTCCAGTATTTTCTTCAGTAACGCATAATATCATGTTATTTTTTCAGGAATTCATGGCTTATTTCAAGACATACTTGCTTTTTGGTCCCTGATAGCCTAATATAATATGATTGTAAGAATGGCTAAGCTCATTCCTTAAGCTGTATTTTCAAACATAAAAAAGACTGAAAAACATAGAAAAGACATAAAATGTCTATTATACATGAGGAATATGTTTCAAAGTAAAAAATAAATATGTTTTTTCAGAATTTTTTTTGGGAAAAAAAAACTGTTCTACAAATCAAAGTCAGATATGATCTTTGTATAGAAAATGTTTTTGAATAGAATGACTTTGAATAATCAGTAATAATTTTTGTACCTTACTTTTGAATTTACACTTATATAAAAACAAACAATATGTTGAGGTGGTCCTGTGTGCTTATTCATATTATTAAAACTGAGCACGGTGTAGGTAGCTCTGATGATAGAAAGTTACTAGGGGATAAAAAAAAGAAAAAGGTGACACATTCTTATTGGTCAAAGAGAAACTGACACATCAGCCTCATTCTGTCTGCTCCCAAATCCTGTTCTTATTCTGCTACATTAATTTGTCAATAATCTTTATGTTTGAAATTTTTGAGTTTAACTTTTTATTGTTTTGAATTTCTAGGTTATTTTGCCCAGTTTAAAGGAGTTTTACCTCTATATTAACTCATCATATATATACATTTATATACGCACACCCATACAAATATATAGGCTTATATTAAACTATATATTAAACTATGTCTATATGTTATATACCATATATGCCATGCATGCCATCATATATATAAATGTGTATATGATATATATATATATATATACCATATATATTATATAATATCTCTATCTATCTATCTCAAAATAAGTTCACCAAGCACTTCTTTCTTGTGGTAATCCTTCCAAAGTTGATTCATGCTTTTCATGGGTAATTTTAACCCCCTATTTACTATATCTGTTACAGTGGGACAAGGCAGGTTTGTTGTTAAACCACCATTATTCATTATCAAAAATTTATGCCAGGGCTCCATGAGAGCACAGAATGAATCACTAGTTTACACTTCCTTTCCTTGGAAATTGCTTAAACCTTAAATATGAGAAGGGGAGACCAACTGGAAGAAAACTATGAATCACCAAGAACAATTCATTATTCTTTAAAAAATGAAAATGACAAGTGTTCATTTATTTGTAAGATACATTTAATGCACGAGTCAGTACACTGTATTAGGAGTTTATACAGATGAATGAGATAAATTAACCTCAAGCACCCAAGGAATTTATAATCTAGTAAGAGAGATATACAAAAAGAGCTAAAGAAGCAAATAAATATTCTTTTTTTAAAAGAGTAGAATGGCATAAAGCAAAGCAGATGATACTGTGGTGATACTATGATAACAAATAACAGGTGGGCTGTGTGTGTGTGTGTGCAGTTTAAAACCAGGAGTTCATTTTTGATGGAGTGATTATGGAAAATACAAAAAGGAACAGTTATGCTAAGATTTGAAGTTGCCAAGTAGCTAGCCATGCAGATAAGAGGAAATAGCATTCCAGGCAATTACATATGAGAAAACCATTTGGAGGCAGGGCTTGCTCCATGTGTTTGAGGGATTTGATTATCTTTTGAAGACTCAAGTTTTTATTCTGTTGCTTTGCAAATGTTTATTTCTATCAATGAAGTCATTATTTGCTGGGTAGCAATGTTATTCATGAGTTCATTACCCAAATCTGCTTCAGTTTTTCCCTTTGGAAATGGAGTGTGTTCTAAAGGAAATTCTGATGGTCCTGCAGGTCTCACTGACATCTGGGGCATGGGGATGTCATTCTTAAACCCTTTGGGATTTGAAATTCACCTGTCTGTAACCGATTTTGAATATAGGTATGGAAACATTTGGGCTTTTCATATAAGTGAAAAGGAAAAAGGAATGAGGTGAAACATTAAAAAAGAAAGAATTTTACTCAATTTTCTTGGTCTTTTAATGCAGAGTAATGCACAGAGATACATTAATATCTGAAACTAGGAAAGAAACATCATTTTGTGGCTTTTATATTTGCTGTATACTCTTGACAAAAGAGCATCATTTGGAAAGCCCAAGAATGAGAAGTGGCATTTACTTATAGCTTATTATATCCCATGAGCTGTTAGAAGTGCTTCATTTTTTTCACCTAATCTTTATTCTGCCTTATAAGCTATAAGGCAGTATAAGTTACTCTTACTAGCTTTTGACAGTTGAAGAAACTGAGGTACAGTTAGGTGAGCTAACTGGTCACATCTGAAACCTTTAAAATAGTTCCTGGATTACTCTGATTTCTGTTTAAGAATGCTAATTGGGAGTCCCAGACATATATCAGTGGGAGGAGGAGAGTGAGTTCAGGGTATTTATTTTCTGTCTCCTGTGTGAGGTCACCTTGAGCTGGGTGTTTACCTCAAACCAAAGTCACGCTTTTCTAAAGGCAGCGTGCTCTTTACTCTTATTCAGAACTCCACAAATTTCTCTCCTGTCTATCCTTTGGGCCTAAGACTGGTTACTACCTCACTGCTACTGCCTCTGAATTCTTGTACTACTCCTCGTTTTTCTGCTGCATCCCACCCATATCTGTGTAATTTATGTCTTTGAAAAATAAATCCTTCTCAAATTATGCTGTTTTGAGTTTGCCATTGTTTCCTATTGGGATTTTAGCTCGTATCAGTACTAACTACTACATTCAACTGCCTATGTATAAAAGCTCATCTTAGCTCACTCTATGTGAGTTGATGACTTGTTCAATCTAATCAGGAAGTGTTATCTGTTGAATGTATTATTCAGACTAATGCATGCACATCATATTGCAAAACTTAGAAAGAGCACCTCACATAGACCTTTATCTTCTGTCTTTTACAAGATGAAATCTTCATGTTCGTTGGTATTTTAGCAGCACAACAAAGGCTGACTTGATGTTAAAGATGCTGAGAGGCAGCATTCCTCCAGAAGGGCATGAGGTCTGACCAGAAGCAGGACTGATATCCAAATGGCCACCCCACAGCATAGTCGAGTGACTTTTCTTGGAGAAAACATAATTCTTTTTACTTAAAATAATATGACAAATGGAATGAACTTGATGAAAACTAATGTTCCAGGTGTGTATCTTAAATGTCTCTTTTTGAAAATCCTCTCCTTTAAGGAAGTTGATGAATCAGTTATTCACAACTTCTTGAATATTTTACTCTGTTTTCTATGGGGAGAATTTCCTTATATCTTTCTTTTATTCCATCCTTTGTAGGAGTGCTTTATTGTACAAACTAGACTCCTTATTAAGTTGCTACAGGAAAAAAATAAAAAAACACATTTTATTGTTGGAAAAATTGCACAGCCAAGATTTTTTGGTTACCTAGTAACTTATAAAGAGTAATAAGGAGAAACTAGCAAGTTACAAAAGAACTTTTGCATTTTATCTCTTTATTTCCCAGACCCATGGTTTAGTAGATACTAATGAACAGCAAATGGCCAGACAGCCGGCAGCAGAGAAAGAGGAAACATAGAAAAGTTCCACAAAAGCATAACCAACATTGTAAGATCCTTTATTCCTTCCTTCATCCAACATTATTCAGCATCCCAGTACAAGATAGTGAGGTAGAATTAGTGAAGAATATAGATGTAACTTAGGAGCACTCTGCATCTTTAAAGATTTAAACCACTGAGGAAGAAGAAATATATGTGCACAGATAACATAATTACTAGGCAGTGGTTTCTTGAGGAACAAAATACAAAATTCAGTAGAAAAAGATGATTTACAGCCTAGGGATGGTGAGTTAAGGGAGAAGGTAAAGAAGAAATAAAGAGGAAGAATAGTAAGGCATGCTTTCTACTCTGAAAGGAGAAAAGATCTAATCAGAGAAGCAGCCATGTTCAAAAATACATCTTTGTGATTGTGAAAGATATGATCTGGAGGTGGGGCTGGACTGAGAATGGAAGCATCAGGCCACAAGGACAGAAAGGTAACTTTTCTGTCAAGGTTTTTGTCTTGTTCCCAGCTTCAAGATCATACCTTTCCCAAACCAGTGGTAGAATAGTGAATTCAGCATGGAGAAAGTCATGATTCAGCAAGTAAAATTAAGCATGAATAAAGACATTAATAATGACATCAGCCTTCATATAGCAAAGTCTTAGTGTTTTTTTTTTTTTTTTTTTTTTTGGTAATGCAGCAGAAGTACTGAAAATGATTTGAGCTCAAAGTGGCTGCTTCAAAAGCACAATGCCTCCGCTGTGTTTTAAGAGCAAGTGATATTTTTAAAATAATTATTCCACATCTACAGAAGAGTAATTGCTTTTCACATTAAAGAAAGAGATAAGCCCTCAAGTTTTATAGTATAAAAGTGTTATGCATATGCATTGGCTAATGCTCTCAGAGGATTTTTACTACACATTTGGCATTGTGTGCTGTAACTCAGAGTGTCATGGCACTGTGCTGTTACATGAAAACATGGATTGTTTCCTAACCGAGGTGGACAGAAGTAGGTGAAGAATAATGATATCCTGCTTTGTGGTCTTTTATATGCCTAGTCTGTGATTACTCTCTTTTTTTTTTCTTTAAGTGAAGTAGTTGTTTTAAATTAAAAATATTTTTTATTGGTCATATTATTAAAGTAGCCGATGAAGCTTGTTTATTTGAATAAAAAATGCTCTGCAATCTGTGAAAATCAGCATTCATTGTTTGTTAATTATTGATTAATTTATTTTTCCATCTAAATAAATATTATTAAGCGCTTTTAATTTGCAAAATGCTATAATTATTGCTGAAAGAGATATCAAGAGAAATCAATGCGGTTTCTAGCTTCAAGTAACTTATGTTTAGCAAGTAACAGACATAAATAACATTAACATATATATAAGAAATTTTGAAAGAAAGTGTAATCAATTATAAAGTTCTCAGTAGCAGTAAAATGAAGTGTTATGGGATTTCTAGGAGTGCTGATCTTAGTTTTATATTTTTACTTTCTTCCTCACCCACAGCTAGAAATAATTGTTTGTTTCCTACATGTTCAGTGTGACCCCAGTATTTGGTACCAAATATAACACTACATTTGACATCATCTCAGCTTTGTTGCCAACCTTGCTATGCTGCTAATGTATGTGCATTCATTCAATTTATTTGATAATATTTATTGAATGTCTACTCTGAGCCAGGAAGTATTTTAGGAACTCATCGTATATTAGTGAAAACATAAATATCTTGCTTTCTTGGAGTGTATATTCTAGTTGAGGGAACAACAAATTATATACACAATTTCAGGTTGAAGAGTTGGTATTAAAAATTTTTAAAAATGAAGCAGCATAAGAGGGTTAGCGATGATGAAGTTAGGGGTATCATTTTAAGGAGAACAATCAGGAAAAGAGCTCTCTAAGAAGATGATTTTGAGCAGAGAGGTGAAAGATGACAGGGAGCAGGTGATGTGGGCCCCTCGGGACAGCAGAGAGTGTGTACAAGTTCCAGTAATAATATCAGCAACTCGAATTCGCCTGTCTTCTCAGTACCACGTTAATACCTGATTTCCATTAATTGTGGACCTATCTTATTTTTGTAACTACCTGTAAATTATCTGGCCGGTACCTGTGGTCTCTTACATCTTCAGGCCCTGCCTGGTTTTTGCAAATTTGTTTTGTAACTTGAAGCCCTTATTTGAACTTCAGCCCTAGGATTGATGCCAGCCACCTATTTCCACACATTATAGATGCAGCCTGTCTGACTTTCTATTGTGTGTAGAAATCCTGTCAACAGGCTTGTGAAGAGAGTCAGTGTACTTGTTAGTTACTTAAGCTTAATCTCTTTACCATCAACAGTTTGTATGGATTATTGCTATTATCTGTTACCATAATTTGAATAAACTGTTTTCATCCACTGTATTAAACTGTTCAAAATAGATTCTTCTCCTCTTCCACGATAGCAGTTTTAGGTGGATCCATACCCCTCACCCCCAATAGAAGTACATTTTCAAGTTTTCCTTGCAGTTAGATAGAAGGCCAATAGAATGTGAGTTGAAGTATGGACAAGTTACAAGTCATTTCCAACTTAAAGACAAGCTACTTGCCCTAGACAACACTTCTCCCCTTTCAATGAACTGGAATATTGCTGTGTCGGTGACCCAGCTCTCACCATGCTGGTAAGGACTATGCACTAGCAGGTTTCAGAGGAATGAGACGGAAGGAACCTGGCTCTCCTGTAGAGCAGAGCTACCCTGGGTGAACTGTTATATATTAGCATAACCCTCTATCTTGTTTAAACCTACCCTCTTTGGGTTTTCCTTGTTCCAGTAGGTTCAACCTTAGCATAACAATTATAAGTACCTCTGTAAACATCTTACTATATGAGGCAGATATTCTACTGCTCCTGCTACCCTGGTGAGGATACCCAACTTTGGGAGAACGAAATACTCCACTTCTTTTTTTTTTTTTTTAATTTATTTATTTTTAAAAATTTTTAAATTTTATTTATTTTATTTATTTATTTATTTTTATACTCCACTTCTGTTTTTTTCCCACCACAGTTGTGTCTGTCTTCCTTTTTGCTGCTGCTTTTTCTCCTCCTCTTCTTCCTCCTCCTCCAGCAGATGCAGTGAGGTATAATTTACATATTATAAAATCCATCTATTTTAAATGACGATTCAATTATCAGTAGTAAATTTACAGAGTTGTGCAACCATTACCAAAATCCAGTTTTTAGAACATTTCCATCACCAACAAAATCCCTCATGCACATTTGCAATCAATCAATCCCCATTCCCACATCAGCCCCAGCCAACCACAGATCTGTTTCTACAGATTTTTTGCTTCCAGGCATCTGATGTCAATGAAATAAGACAATATGTAGTCTTTTGTGTCTGACATCTTTCACTTAGAAGGAGTTTTAGATGTTCATACATGTTGTAGCATGTATGAAGAATATATTTCTTCCAATGATGAATAATTTTCCATTGTAGAAATATCACATTTGTTTTTCCACTCAAAATTTAAGAGACTTCGGATTGTTTGCACTTTTTGATTATATTATGAAAAGTGCTACTATGGATATTTATGTATAAGTCATTGTAAGGTCATATATATTTTATTTTGCGTCATAATCTGCTTGGGATGCTGCAACAAAACACTACAGACTAGGTAACTTAAAGAACAGAAATTTATTTTTTCACAGTTCTGGGCAGCAGGATAAAACTTCTAGTAGTGTCGGTGTCTGATGAGAACACTCTTGGGTTGCTGCTTTCTTCCTTTGTGCTCACATGTCCTATTCTTTGTGTGTGTATGGAGGGAGAGAAAAAGCAAGGTCTTTGGTGTCTCTTCATTTAAGGACACTAATCCTTTCAGATTAGGCCCCACCCTTGTGGCCTCATTTAACTTTAATTACATTCTTAGAGGCTCCATCTCAAAAATTCATTCACACTGAGGGTTGAGGGCTTCAACACTCAGATTTTGGAGGGATAGAAACATTCAGTTCATAACATTTTTCTTGGGTAGATATCTTGGAAGGGGAATGCTCAGTCATATGGTAAATTAATGTTTAACTTCCTAAGTAACTGTGCAACTGTTTTCCAAAATGTGTACAGTTTTACATTCCCTCCAGCAATGTATGAGGAGTCTAGTTTCTTCACATCCTTGTCAGTTTTGTGAAACATATAAAGTGGAATCTAATTAAGGTTTAAATTTCTGTTTCTCTAATGATTAATGATACTGAGTATATTTTCCTGTGCTTACTGGCCATCTGTATATTTTCTTTGATAAAGTGTTTATCCAAATCTTATTTGTATTTAATTAGATTTTATGACTTATTCAACTTTAAATATTCTTTATATATATACTTGATAAAAGTTCTTTATCAGATATATGGTTTGCAGATATTTTCTCCCAGTCTTTTTTCCCTCTCTTCTTAATGGTACTTTTTGAAGTGCAAATTTTAATTTGTTGAAGTTCAGTTTATCATTTTTTTTCTTTTAAGTAGCTTGCTTCTGACATCATATCTAAGAACTCTCTGAATAATTCAAGGTCACTATGATTTTTCCTGCTTTTTTCTTAAAATTTTATATATTTATTTCCTTATATTTAGGCCTAGGAGCAATTTTGTATTTGAGTGTGATATGAGACAGTATTTTGGCATGTGAATATACAGTTTGCCTACTCTATTTCATAGAAAGATTATCCTTTCCTTCATTGAATATCCTTGGCCCCTTTGTTGAAAATCAGTTGACCATAAACATATAGGTTTATTTCTGAACTTCCAATCCTGTTCACTTGATCTATGTGCCTGTCCTTAATGCCAGTAACATATTGTAGACTTACAGTAAGTTTTGAAATCGAGTAAATTCTTTTTCCTCTTTTTTCAAACTTATATTTGACTATTGTGTCCTTCTCATTTTATATAAATATTAGGATCAGCTTTTAATTTCTTCAAAACAGCTTTCTGGGAAATCAACAAGGGTTGTATTAAATCTATAGGTCAATTTGAAAAAGGTTGCCATCTTAAGAATATTGAGTCTTTTATTTCATGAGCGTAGAATGTATCTCCATTTTTTAGAATGTTATGATTTTAATATAATATTTTTATTATTTTAATAATATTTTTTGCTTTTCACTGTACAAGTCTTATGCTTTTAATTTCTTCCTTAAGATATTATTCAGTTTCATGATACTGTGAATGGAATCATTTCCTGTATTTTATTTTCAGTTTGTTCTTCCTAATATATAAAAATAATTTATATACAAATATATATATATTTTGACTTGGTCACCTGTGGCCTTGAGGAACTCAAAAGTTTTTCATGTATTCCTTTGGATTTTCTACAAACAAGATTATGTTATGCAAATGAAAAGTTTTAATCCTCCCTTTCTAATCTAGATGGCTTTTAAAATTTTATTTATTTAAAAAATATCTGTTTTCATGATTACATTGCTTAGAACCTCTAATAACAATGTTGAATATAATTTTGAGGCAAGAAAACCCTTCCTGTTTCCAGTGTTAGATGGAGAACATTTTGTCATTCACATTTGAGTATGAGTTAACTGTTTATTTTCCATAGAGGCCTTTTATCACTTTGAGGAAATTTATAGGATTTATGGGAGTTTATCAAGGCCCACGATGACTCTCCTATCCCCCAGATAGCCTTGTTAAATTTCTGGCTAGTCTTCTGGTCTGTTGCTTGATCCAACTTGTATTGCAGCCTCAGGTTTGTAAGGTATTGACCTTCCTTAATTGTTTGATACCTAGATTGTTATCATTTTCTCTACTGCCTGTGAGTATGATTCTTTTTCCCCACATACCACTCCGAATCAAATCCTCAACCTCCTGGCATGGAAGCTTTTGGTTTTCATGTCCTTCCCTAGCTGCTAGAACTGCCTTTCCAGTGGAACTGAGGAGTGGGGTTGGGGGTGAGGCTAAAATGCCATGGACTTACTCTTCTTAAACAATGTTCAGTAGTTTTTCTTTTTTGAATAAGTAATTTTCAATTTGTTGTATGCCTTTGGTTAGATTTAAGAACCCTGAAAAAAATTTTTGGTCAACTTTGTCCAGTTTTATCATTGCTTTTGGGGGATATTTGCTGAGCTTCACACTTTGTCATTTATGAAGCTCCACATCATCCCTCCCCCTTTTATAGTAGGGATAGAGAACTTTAGGTCATAAGATTAAGATTTTATAGAGGAAGTATCACCTTAGCTAAAAAATTAATGGTAGGGAGTATATGAAATTCATTTATTAGGGTATTTCAGAAGGAGAGCAGAGTATCAGAAAAGTGGACTCTGGGTAGGGAAAAACCAATAGTTTAGTTTGTGGAACCTTATCTATTTTAAGGACCAGAAAAGGTTGGCATAGTAAATTAAAATGAGCTGGTAATAGGTTTTGAATATCAAACTAATGTTTCTGAATTTAATATCTTAGGAAATAGCAAAGAATGAGAAGGTTTGAGTCATGGAATGATTGCATTTTTATGTATATCTACGTTAGGAAAGAAAACAGCATCCCACAATATATAAATGATAGACTAGAGGTCAAGAAACTGAAATCAGGGAAACAGTTGGAAATCTGTTGAAATTGTCCAAATGGGAGGTAATAAGTTCTCCGACTAGGATAGCTATAATGGGAAGGGGAAAAGTGAACTGCTATGAAGCTATGCTGCTGGAAGACTTGGACCTTACTATAATTCTGGGGCCAGTACAAGGAAAAAAATCAAAGAAGATTCCTAGCTTTTGGCCTTTGGAACTAGACAAATAAATAAATTAATAGAAATAAGGAACATAAAAGGTAAGACATATAGGGTAAGTGTAAACAGTAGCTAGCACTTACTGAATTCTTAGTATGTTAAGGCATAGTCATATGAGTTTTACATAAATTATTTAGTTACTCCTGACACAGGCCTTTGTATATATTAGAAAAATAAGGTGGTGAGGTTAGTCAACTTTAACCAAAATTAAATAACTAATAAGTGTCAGAGTTGGAATTTTAACCCCTGTCTGAATATACGTTTCAGGATATAACTGAAAAGTGGCACTGGGGCTCTATAGAGAAAGGATGGAGCAATGGTTTAACATCACTTTGTCTGGAGGTGAAAGTTAAAGCTGATATGGGATGAGATTACCAAAGAGCAATAGAGGGGAGGAGAGAAACCAATTGATGTATCATTGCAAATACTTATATTTTGTGAGAAAAGGAAATAGAGAAAGAACAAGTTTGAAATTGAAAGAGAAACCAGTAGAGATCATTATCCCTAAGGAGAAAACCCTTCTTTGGAGGGTGGTTATCTTTTTTTTTTTTTTTTACCTTTGCTTTGGGTCCGTATCACAAGACCCCACATAAATTAAATTTATAGTTTGACCCACTTAAAAAAATTTTTTTTTAATTTTATTTATTTTTTTATACAACAGGTTCTTATTAGTCATCCATTTTATACACATCAGTGTATACATGTCAATCCCAATCTCCCAATGGGGGGTGGTTATCTTAACTGTCATTAAATGTTGTTTGGATATGGGCTGTACCAAGTCCATGGATTCTAGAGATGAAGAACCCATGATTAAATTATACAGAGAAGTTTCTTTATAGTGTTTGTGGTATTAATGGAAGACCGGCACAAGCAGTAAGGAGCAAGTGGATGGGAAGGAGTGAACAACGCCAGTAGAGTCTTTATTCAGTGTTTGATGGTGAAGTTATATGTATATGAATAGCTAGAATTCAGTGAAACATTGAACGTGAACACATGGGGGTATTTTTGAATTGAGTAGAAAAAAATCTCAAGGGGGTGGGACAGAAATTTATAAAAGCAATTTGCCTTAGTAAGGTGTTAAAAAGAAAGATTTGGTAAATCTTGAACTTTGACCTAAGGAAACAATCATTTTATTGATACGGAGAAGGAAAGTTGAGGAAATTCACGGGAAGTGGTTATAATCATCTCAGTAATACTTAAGGCAGTGGAACATTGGGGAAGTAAAGTGGAGAGTGGAAAAGGTTTGGAAATGCTGCTGGGGAATGCCAATTAGGGATGGTTGAAAATACTTCTGAGTCATAGTAAGAATCAAACCGAGATTTCATAGCAAGAATCTGTAAGAGATTATGTAAGACCACCCTTCATAATATTCTCCAGCAATATTCAGAATCTGTCAGCATAATGAAGGTCACCATTTTAGGTATAAATATTATTTTATCTATATTTATGGTTAGGGATTATCTTCAGAAATTGCTTAAAATTATAAGAAATCTTGTGAGTGAATGAGCCATTAGAAAGGGGAAATAATTTCTCTTGGAATGGATGTATTTTCCATATTCTCCTTGTTTCTGTTCAGTCCACATGTGAATATTTGAGGAGATCTGATGTTTCTGTAAAAGAGAGTGGTAAGAAAGGGAATAGAAGTCAAGAGTTTAGAATTTTGCTGTAATTCTGTTTTTCCCTTGGGATTTTCCAGAGTTTATTTGTTCACAGTGAGCACCAATCTCTTTTAAAAGAGAAGATTTCCCTAATTATTTAAAGTGGTATAGTGGAAAGTGAGTCCAATCTGGAGTCTAAAGCATGAGTTTTGTTTCTGACTCTGACTCTTAAGCAGTTTCTATGAGTAAATATTCCTGAATTGTAAAATGGGGATAAATAATACCTAGATGACTTCACAGATGTATTGTGAGATTCCAGTAAGTGATGGATTGGAAAGTCTACATGATCTATTAAATGATGGCATTTATTTTTAAATCCACAATAATCAGCAGCATGCAGGCCCATGCTAGCCCGGACCTGAAGTTTCTGGTTTTTCCAAAAATATTTTGTTAGTTTGAATATATAAAGTTCAGCACCATTAGGAAGCTTTTGAAGATGAAAAATTTGTTGTCTAGGTTAATATTTAAATAAGCTCTAAAGTGATCTGTGAGAAGTTAATACAGTTCTGAAGATTTTAGGCTGATTGTTTAAAGAAAAGTTACAAGTTTTTATAAAAACTTCAATTTAGTGAACATGCATTAGTTTATATACATTGAAGCAGTATGTTTAACTGTTATTATGTTGAGTAAAATACCTTGTTTTCTTTATATGATTAGAATGTACTGTAATTGCATCTGAATGTAAATACATCATATATATATATATATATATATATATATATATATGTCCAGCTTATACTCAATGTGAACTGTACATCACAAGAATAAACAGGCACTCAAGAAAAAATAGATTTTTATCTTCTCTCGCCTGGGTAGTGAAAGAGACTCCTCCAGCTTATATGAAACATAGCTATATTATTGACTTAGTTATTAAATTAAGAAAACTATATGTAAACATGGAGCTAAGTCCTGGAAATAGAAAGATCTCTATCTATGATCATCCTTGCTCTGAGGAGATTTTATTCCAGTGGAATAAGATATATGTGTATTTTAGTAGTCAGTGATGGTAGTGGCATGTGTTCATACCAAAATAGTTTGAAGAAGAACTTAATTCTGTTCATGTAAGCAAGATTTTTTTCCTTCTGCTATGATTTTCCTGGAGTAATTAGCATAGTAAACGCTGTGGCACCACTAACACCCACATAGTCATATTCCTTCTGTTTGTGTAAAAGGTGGCACCATTGAGTTGGAACTCAATATCTTCCATGAATGCATTATTCAAAAATACTTTATCTATGAACATAACTGAAATTTTATACCATAAACTTGAAGATTATAATTTTTGCCAATTGTTTCAAAACAAACTGTATAAAAGGATAAGGGAGAATAAATATTTTATAAAGAAAGGTTTGCTCAGAATTATATAACCTTCCCATTTTTATTATCTTTTATTTGTTTAGACCTAAAGACCCCACAAAATTCCACTATATATGGAATTTCACCATCTTATTAAAAAAGAGAGCCACATGGTATGGCATAAATTTGTGGCTAGCATTTGGAAAACAAGTTATTCTTGAGCCATA
The DNA here is from genome assembly GCF_963455315.2 of Globicephala melas. Classification (NCBI taxonomy): domain Eukaryota; kingdom Metazoa; phylum Chordata; class Mammalia; order Artiodactyla; family Delphinidae; genus Globicephala; species Globicephala melas. Next base: position 128,285,606 of record NC_083318.1, on the reverse strand, counting down.
TACATCTATGACAAAGTCCCAGATTTAGTACATTTAATTAAAATTAATATTATGGCTCATATATTAAAATTTCTCAGATTCTACAAAGACACGGGCTCAGCTCCAACTCTTAAGGCTGGTCAGGAACAGTGAGATCAAATCCTAGTTAAGTCACATTCTTTACTAGCCCTGAACCTATAGATGGTAACTCTCTGTATAAGCCTCAATCTCCCCATCTTTAAAATTAATAGGGTAATAATAGACATGGCCATTTAAAGTGTAGTATGTAAGAGGAAGCTTTTTATAAAAATTAGAAAAAAAATCATAAAAGGAAATGGTGTATAATAGAAAGCAATAGCTATGAAAGATCATCATTCATCGTCATAATTCTGACTTGAACTACTGAAAAGAAATGAACTCATGTACAAATGACCATAAAGTAATAATAGTAAGCTTTTTACCTCATAGTTAACAAGGTAGTTTTAGAGCTTTAACAGTTCTGCTAAAGAGAGGCTTACCCTCTATATAGAAACAAATTTGTATTCATCATATTTCTGACTTGAACTACAGAAAATAAATGAACCCATGTACAAATGACCATAAAGTAATAATAAATTGTCAGTTTTTTTTTCTCTAGTAGTTAACAGAGCAGTGTTTCAGAGGTTTAGAGTTTCTCCTAAAGAGAGGCTTACTGTCTCTAGAGAAGCAAATTAATATTCACCTGACTGTATTAGGTTTTTCAAGGTGTATTGATACCTAGATTGCTTTTAAATTGACTTTAATGACCAGAGATTGGGTCAGTCTATAACCCCTTCTCTCAACACACACATGTACACACATGGAACACATATCTAGTAAAGCTGCTTCCTGGATTTTTCTACATGAAGCAGCACTGACTGTGGTATTCTGAACTTCAGTATATATTTTAGATAAATTTTCTTTTCTCCTTAATTCTGTATGGTAGCAGCAACATCAGCGAATCAGCAGAATCACCACATTAACTAACATTACGTAAATAAAGCCTTATTATATACCAGGTCTTAATTGACATTCTTCATATACGTATTAACTCATTTAATCCTGATAGTGCTATGACGTAGGAATAGAATTATCCAAACTTAACACAGGAAACATAATGCACACCGAAGCAGAATAAAGTAGCAAAATCTATACAATATTAAGTATAAAATAGGATTTGAACTCAGGCAATCTGACTGCAGAGTCCCAATCATAACAACATGCTATAAATGACCTTCCCTGGCTTCAACCAAATATTTCTAAATGGAAATCTCATATTGCATTTTTTGCCAAAATATTTTAAGAATTTATTTTTGAGGTCTAGGTCAGCCATTGGAAAGTAGTGAGACAATAACTCATTTAAACTTTCCTTTCAGTGTCTCTTAGTAATTTTGAGAGTTTAAAACTCTCCAGAGGGGGCTTCCCTGGTGGTGCAGTGGTTGAGAGTCTGCCTGCCGATGCAGGGGACACGGGTTCGTGCCCTGGTCCAGGAAGATCCCACATGCCGTGGAGCAGCTAGGCCCGTGAGCCATGGCCGCTGAGCCTGCGCATCCGGAGCCTGTGCTCCACAACGGGAGAGGCCACAGCAGTGAGAGGCCCGCGTACAACAACAACAACAACAACAACAATAAAAAAAAAAACTCTCCAGAAAATGGGCATAGAAGGAACCTATCTCAACAGAATAAAGGCCATATATGACAAACACAGAGCAAACATGCGTACTCAATGTTGAAAAACTGAAAGCATTTCCACTAAGATAGGAACAAGACAAGGATGTCCACTCTCGCCACTCTTTTTTTTTTTGTTTTTGCGGTACGCGGGCCTCTCACTGTTGTGGCCTCTCCCGTTGCAGAGCACAGGCTCCGGATGCGCAGGCTCAGCGGCCATGGCTCATGGGCCCAGCCGCTCCGTGGTATGTGGGATCTTCCCAGACCGGGGCACGAACCCGTGTCCCCTGCATCGGCAGGCGGACTCTCAACCACTGGGCCACCAGGGAAGCCCTGCTCTCGCCACTCTTATTCAACATAGTCGTGGAAGTCCTAGGCACGGCAGTCAGAGAAGAACAAGAAATAAAAGGAATACAAATTGGAAAAGAAGAAGTAAAATTGCCACTGTTTGCAGATAACATGATACTATACGTAGAAAATCCTAAAGATGCCACCAGAAAACTACTAGAACTAATCAGTGAATTTGGTAAGGTTGGAGGTTACAAAATTAATGCTAGGAAAGCTCTGGCATTCTTATATACTAACAGCAAATAATCAGAAAGAGAAATTAAGGAAACAGTCCCATTCACCATTGCAACAAAAAAGAGTAAAACACCTAGGAATAAACCTACCTAAGGAGGCGAAAGACTTATACTCAGAAAACTATAAAACACTGATGAAAGAAATCAAAGATCACATAAACAGATGGAGAAATATACCATGTTCTTGGATTGGAGAATCAATATTGTGAAAATGACTATACTACCCAAAGCAATCTACAGATTCAGTGCAATCCCTATAAAACTACCAGTGTTATTCTTCACAGGATTAAAAGAAAAAAATTTACAATTCATATGGAAACAGAAGAGACCCAGAATAGCCAAAGCAATCTTGAGAAAGAAAAATGGAGCTGGAGGAATCAAGCTCTCCCCGACTTCAAACTATGCTAAAAAGCTATAGTAATCAAGACAGTATGGCACTGACACAAAAACAGAAATACAGATCAATGGTAAAGGATAGAAAGCCTAGAGATAAACCCATGCACATATGGTCACATAATTTACGGCAAAGGAGACAAGAACATACAATGGGGAAAAGACAGGCTCTTCAATAAGTGGTGCTGGGAGAACTAGACAGCTACATGTAAAAGGATGAAATTAGAACATTCCCTAACACCATACACAAAAATAAACTCCAAATGGATTAAAGACCTAAATGTAAGACCAGACACTGTAAAACTCTTAGAGGAAAACATAGGAGAAACATTCTTTGACATAAACCACAGCAAGATCTTTTTTGACCCACCTCCTAGAGTAATGAAAATAAAAACAGAAATAAACAAATGGGACCTAATGAAACTTAAAAGCTTTTGCACAACAAAGGAAACCATAAACAAGACGAAAGGACAACCCTCAGAATGGGAGAAAATATTTGGAAATGAAACAACGGACAAAGGATTAATTTCCAAAATATACAAAGAGCTCATGGAGCTCAATATCAAAAAAACAAACAATCCAATTAAAAAATGGGCAGAAGACCTAAATAAACATTTCACCAAAGAAGACATACAGATGGCCAAGAGGCACATGAAAAGATGTGCAACATCACTAATATTAAAGAAATGCAAATCAAAGCTACAATAAGGTATCACCTCACACCAGTCAGAATGGCCCTTATCAAAAAATCTAGAAACAATAAATGCTGGAAAGGTTGTGGTGAAAAGGGAACCCTCCTGCACTGTTGGTGGGAATATAAATTGATACAACCACTATGGAGAACAGTATAGAGTTTCCTTAAAAAACTAAAATTAGAACTGCCATATGACTCAGCAATCCCACTACTGGGCATATATCCTGAAAAAACCATAATTCAAAAAGAGACATGTACCAGAGTGTTCATTGCAGCACTATTTACAATAGCTAGGACATGGAAGCAACCTAAATGTCCATTGACAGATGAAGGGATAAAGAAGATGTGGCACATATAAACAATGGAATATTACTCAGCCATAAAAAGAAACAAAATTGAGTTATTTGTAGTGAGGTGGATGGACCTAGAGTCTGTCATACAGAGTGAAGTAAGTCAGAAAGAGAAAAACAAATACCATATGCTAATGCATATATATGGAATCTAAAAAAATAAAAAAGGTGCTGCTGAACCTAGTGGTAGGGCAGGAATAAAGACATAGACACAGAGAATGCACTTGAGGACATAGGGCGGGGGAGGGGGAAGCTGGGGTGAAGTGAGAGAGTGCCATGGACATATATACACTACCAAATGTAAAATAGTTAGCTAATGGGAAGCAGCAGCATAGCACAGGGAGATCAGCTTGTTGCTTTGCGATGACCTAGAGGGGTGGGATAGGGAGGATGGGTGGGAGGCTCAAGAGGGAGGGGATATGTGAATATATGTATGCATGTGGCTGATTCACTTTGTTGTACAACGGAAACTAACACAATATTGTGAAGCAATTATACTCCAGTAAAGATCTATTTAAAAAAAAACAACAAAATACAGGACATTGTGACTCATTTCTGTGTTTTCGACATAAGAAGTATAAAAAAGATGAAAATATCTCAATACTCAAGAGAATGAAAAGACAAGACACAGACTGGGAGAAAATATTTGCAATATATCTGATGAAGGACTATTATCCAAAATTAACAAACTCAGCAATAAGAAAACAACCCCATCAAGAAATGGAACTTAATTGAAGGCCTTAACTGACATCTCTCCAAAGATATATGATGAAAAATAAGCATCAGCTCCACATCATGTGCCATCAAGGAAATGCAAATTAAAACCACAGTGAGATACCACTACAGGCCTATTAGAATGGCCAGAATCTGGAACACTGACAAACCACATGCTAGGGAGAGTGTGGAGCCTCTCATTCATTACTGGTTGGAATGCAAAATGGTACAGCTGCTTAGGGAGACAAGTTGGGCAGTTTTTCACAAAACTAAACATACTTTTATTATAGGATCCAGAAATCATGATCCTTGTTATTTACCCAGAGGAGATGAGCCCTTTTTATTCCCTATTAATCTTTCAATTAAATGGTAAATTTTTAATTTCATGATACCTTAGAAATAATTGTCTGATAGGACTGTGCTATCACAAAATCTTAGACTGGAGGGTCCTCAGAGATTATCTCATTTAAATTACTAGTTTCACACTTTAAGAAAATTAAGTCTAGAAGAATAAGTGTACTGAAATCATGTAGGTAACTAGAGGCCTAACCAGGGACTAGAATGGGGATCTTCAGACTATTATTGCCCCGAAGTGAGAAGGTGTTTAAGTTGGAATGAAGAAACAATGTTTCAGTACATACTGAGAGATAATAATACACAGTGTTTAAGAAGCAGCCTTTATGGGAAGAAAACTTGTGTTAGAAAAAACCCAACACTTACTAACTTTATAAACTTCACAGAATTTTTTGTCTCTGAATTTCTCATTGGTGAAATGGAAATAATAATATTACTTAACTCCAAGTTCTATTGTGAGGATTAAGTGAGGTAGTAAATGTAAAGCATTTATAACGATGCCTGGCACAAAGCAGTTTTCTTTTCCAGTGTAATTTATATTTATTAGAGAACCTTTTGTAAAATACAAAATAATCAGGAATAAAACACATCATTGATAATCTTAATACCTAAAAAAACTGTTATATACTTGAAGACTTTTCCATTTTAATCTTTCATTCTATTTACTTTTTATTTTTCATTTGTGTTTTTTAAAGTCTATTTTGTACAATTATGTTTAGAAATCTGACTTTTGCACACATGGAAGTCTAGATATCCGAGATTTCATTTGCATAAAAACACCTAAAAATATTGCATAAAATTAAAATCAAACAAACAAAAAACCTATCACTTGAATGCATAGGTGAGTTTTTAAGAAAATAAGAAATTCAGTTGAGTCAAAGAACTAAGGCATTTGACAAATGACTATAGTTCATGAGTTCTCAAGATGTCACTAGGCCTGGGGGCATCTTCCATCAGATCCTGACTGGCCTGGAGATTTGCTTTTGATGGTTTTGGCACGTGTGTGGAAAGGTTTGGGCCCATGCTGGTTTGGGAGTCAGTTCTCAATGGACATGTGACAATATGCCAAGAACAAACAACACAATACAAAACTCAGTTACACCCGCTTGGCCCCTGGCGCCAGGCCGGGCGGTGGGCAGGTAGCACACCGGGCAGCTCTCAGCCAGAGATCTTGGCGGCAGCGCTGCTGGGGCCGAGGGCGGCACAGCGCTGGTTCCGGACGCGGTGGGGCAGGAGCCGTGCCTCGCGGCCATGTCAGCAGGTGCTCACTGATGGACCACAGAGGAGAGGAACCGAGTTGTGCTTGACCTGAAAGCAGCAGGATGGCTGGAATTAAGTGAGAGAGATTCCATCTACAAAGAGTTCTCTTTCAAAAATTTTAATCAGGCATTTGGCCTTATGTCCGGAGTTGCCCTGCAAGCAGAGAAGATGAATCATCACCTGGAGTGGTTCAATGGGTACAGCAACGTCCAGATAACTCTAACATCGCATGACTGTGGAGTGCTGACCAAAAGAATGTGAAACTGGCCAAGTGTATTGAAAAAGCAGCAGCTTCTGTGTGATTTCTTCCAAAATGCAAGTGAAATCTTATACGCACATCTATCTCCAATGTATTTTGAAGGCAGTTTATCAATACATGAACAAATTAAGCTGTAAATTTAGTTCACCTTTTGAACAATCACGTTTTGTAAAATCAGTGCTTAAACAAGAATGATTTAAACTTGAAAAAAAAAAAACTCAGTTACAAATATGCATCTTAGTATTTGGGAACTGATACCTCTTTTAATGAAGGAAGAAATTTCAGTGAAAAAGGAAAATTACAATGCCAAACAAAGAAATGAATCAAAAAGGAAAAACAGTGTATAAAACACTATGAATGAAAGACATTGAAGACAAGTGCTTAGGTCAACCTACAAAATAAAATCAGTTACTTGCACAGTATTGCCATGAATCTACACACATTTTAAAGATATTCAAATATTTTGTATTTCTCAATAAAGTCATTTTGAATTTGTTCTTCATTTCTTATGTTTCATTATGTCATTTTTTATATTCCTCTTTTATTTTTTGTTATTTTATTTTTTGCAGCAAAATTGCCTTATGGCCAATAAGTTATGTAGCAAAAGTGTTTGTGGTGAAAATGCTTGAGGGAATGATGTCTGTAGCATAGATGCTTACGATGAAAATACCAGACTAAAAAAATTACAAAGCAAAATATAAAATAGGGCTTCCCTGGTGGCGCAGTGGTTGAGAGTCTGCCTGCCGATGCAGGGGACACGGGTTCATGCCCCGGTCCAGGAAGATCCCACATGCCGCGGAGCGGCTGGGCCCGTGAGCCATGGCCACTGAGCCTGCACGTCCGGAGCCTGTGCTCTGCAACGGGAGAGGCCACAACAGTGAGAGGCCCGCGTACCGCAAAAAAAAAAATACATATATATATAAAATAAATATAATGAATATGTTTAAATAAATAAGACACAGAATCAAAATAACTAGTAAAAGCATAAGACCCTCAGAGATTACCAGGCAGAATTCAGAAAAAAGAAAAGCAGAAAACAAAAACAAAGAGAACTTCTAGAAATATGAAATATAATGATTGAGATAAAATTTCATTGGAAAGTTAGCAGAATAAGCACAGCTGAAGAGAAACTTACTAACTAGAGTACAGATCAGAAGAAATTCTGTGGAATCAGTCAGAAGGAGGCAAACATACTTTAAAAATGAGAGATTTGAAGAGACATGAGCGATTATCAAGGATCAAAAAAGATATATGGCATATGTCTTCCCAGATCACTTTAAACCTTGTTTTATCTTCTAAATCATCTTTTCATACTTATTTGTTACAGTTTTCTTTATTCTTATGCCATTAATTTTGGGGTGGGAGGAGATTATTGAAGAGGTAAATGCAATAAACTCCTAGTGTCAGTCCTTTCACAGTTAGTCAGAAATACCAATTGGTATTTCTTGAATGTTTATCATAATCCTAGGGCTTACCAGATATTTAGTACTGAGGAAATTATACAAAAAAAAATGGGATAGTACAAATCCAGCAGTACCTTTGTACATGTTGATCTGTGTGAAATCAAACAGTAGAAAAGATTATTTGTTGTTTTTAACATGTACTTTATCAACCCATTGAATTTGTTTTTTCTCTTAGGTTGCTAATAAAAAGGACAGTCCTGTATCCTCAGATATGCAACATTTATAGGCTTCAGAGTCTGGGGATCTTGATAAGGTCTAAGGATGTTAATAAGATCTAGGATGTTAATAAGTATTACTGTAGTGTCAGGTGCTCCATCTTAGTATGTATAACACATAGGACCATTTCAAACCTTCTCAGTACATCTGTCTTCTTGTATATTGCTGTAAATCATCGCCACTGAACAACTTCAAAATGTTTCACATGTAACACCCCTAAGTATTTAATTAAGCACTGGGATTTGCAGAAAGGTGTCGAAAGTGAAGGGAAAAGAGGTGGGAATGGAATTGGATGTAATTTGCCACTTGCTGTAAGGCACAATTTCTTCTCAGGTAGCCAGAAAGCCTGTTACAGGTTTATAGTGATGTATAAAGAAGGTGATGAATAGAAAAGAATATAAGCCTAGTAGTGTGTATTTGGGGAAATGTGTTCTAGATGTATAAAAATTAGTTTTTTAAAATTCTAATAACTGAGTATTATATCACTAAAATACCGAAGGACATATTTTAAAAATGCATTTTCTGTTTTTTTTTCTTCTTTAGTTGGAAGAACATTTGAGGTTGAATAATAAGAGTGTAGGTGTTTATTCACAATAGCACAATGAAAGTAATTATACCATTCTTCCTTCAGCATTTCCTAAATTTGAATGTAATGCTTGTAGGAAACCATTTGAAAAGTGGTGTTAAAAATTATTCCTGAGCTCAGCTGATTACAACACAGTGGTACAGTGGTGTTTAGTTGGTGGTGTAAAACATTTCCAAACTTCTAATATTGTCCAAGTTCACATCATGAAATCTTGAGTCTAGACATCTGTCATTTTACAGAATAGGCTATAAGGAAATCAGTTAAATAGTATTTGGCCATTTTCTACTTCTCCGTTTATATGTGTTTAGAGTGAACAGAAATCTTTAAAAATGGCTACCCTGATGTCTGCATATCATATATTTCCATCTTTATGTTTCTTCCCATTTCTGTATGCATTCTGTGTTGCGCGTATCATGAATTACTTAGATTTCCTAGAATCATCATCTTATAGCTCCATGTTTTTTCCGCTTACAAGTAGACTTCTTGTTCTCTCTGTGAGAACAATTTTCCCTCTTTTTCTGCCCCACCAAAACTTTCTCGCTTTTTAATAATTGCTCACATGCCATTTTCTTGAGGAAACCTTTCCTATAATACCAAAGCTTTCCTTAACCTGGTGTGTTTTCCTATGGATTCTTCTCTTTGGTTCTTCCACAGCATCCTGTGCTAATGCTGGATATATCACCCTGATTGTAATCAGTTCTTTTCTTGCTTCTAACCTACTGAACCCTGAACTTCTTTCGAGCAGGGGTTGTGTCTTATTTTTATTCTTAACAAAAAGTAGGTAATTTGTTACATTAATAGTTGGGCAGTTTCCTCTACTGAGGTATTTTATTCTGATGGAATTAAGCATTGATAAAAGAGTGAGGTGGGAAGAAAATACATTACAGAGGCTGGAAAAATTAGTAAGTTATACTGTACAAGTTTACTAAATTAGACTGTTTTAACTATAATTCATTTGGAGACAACATCGATGTGGGAAATTAAGGTATTTAGTGCATTGTAATTGTGAACTAAGTAGCAAAGCTCATGTCTGAAGGAGATATCATATTCCATGAAGGAGATACTTCTCTCTTTTATATTGTGAATAATAATAGGATAAACAAAAAGGGATCTTTTTTCTATCTCTTTTACTCTTTTCCCTGTGTCTTGTTCTGTCTCTCTTAAGTAATGTGTTCTGTAATGTTCTCTAAAGTCCCCAAGATTTGAAGTATCTGGATAAAGGCTCTAGATAGTGTTCTAGATAATAAAGCAATATTTCAAATGAGTAGGGCACTCAGAACAGAGTCAATGTACTGCCAGAGGGAAGGGTAGAAAGTAACTCAAAGTTGGGATGCTTGGTGGTTAAAGTTTAATTTAGAATGTGGTACAGTGCAAAGGCCCAGGATTTAGTGTTTGTTTACTGAGTGCTAGAATTGTTCTGTCAGGAAAAGAGGAAGCACTTTATTAGAATTGAGTTGTTTCACCTATAAATAAGGTATTGAGCTTTAATTATTTTGAATTATTTTTCTGATCAGAAATTCTGTGATTGTGAGACAGAAGTATCATTTGTAATTAAGTGTTTCAGATTTTAAGTAGAGGTTTTATTTCATTTGAGCTGTGACTGTAAATATTTTTTCAACATTAAGTAACTTTACTTTGATGTCTGTTTACCTTTATTCACTTCCACATGATACGATAAATAATGAATAGATTTTGAGTGTCAAATCTGATTTCAGATCCAAAGATCTGTTGCCTAAATTGGTATATGTGGATTTCATTTAGTTTCAAGAGAGAATGTTACAAAACCACTTTTCTAAGTGAATGTTTTGGTAACTTTTCAAGGAAATTAGATATGCTTGATTTTGTGTTTAATTATTTTCTGCCCAAGGAAACACTTTATATTGCTCTGATCATCCACAAATAATATGTTTTGACATTTAAAAGACTGAAGAGTAACCAGATTTTAATACCATTAGAAATAACGAATGCTTTGTTCTATCTAAGATTTACTTCCTTGATGTTCAGAATTTCAAATACTTTCCATGTGTTCACTGTTGAAAAGGTCATTCAAGTTTGAAAATTGTGTACTTTAAAATCTAAACTTAGCCTTAAAATTTCCATCTTTCAACATCCTTGCTAGTACAATTAGTTGTTATTGGAATTAGACTATTATCACATACAACCAGAGAATACTTTTCCTCCATATTTCTTAAAGAATCAGTTTGCTGGTTTATTTTATTTATTTTTCCATTGAAACAGTTTCTAATTTTGTATTTTGGTTCCTTACCTAACCTTTTCTTCCCTTAGAAATTCAAAGACTGTCACTGCAACTTATACATTGAAAATAATTGATACACCTGCTAAGTAGATTTGGTTAATTAACAGTTTCACACTGTTCCTGAATGGCAGAGTGATTTCAGAATTTAGGATAATTCATCCCCTAGTATCTATAGCAAAGTAAAACTATGTACTGCCAAGATACAATAGGAAAGATAAAGAGTGGCTGAGGACACCAGAATTGATGAGAGGTGAAACACTAAAGCTCTCCTTTTAGGAGTTTTGTAAAAACAACTGAAATTCGTAAAATTGGACTACCTTTAAAATGGCAATTGGTACATGTTAGAACTCCTGGGAGAAACAGCAAAAAAAGAGAAAAAATCACAGAAAAAGATGGGAAGGAGGAAGGAGGAAACAATTTTTCATTTTATATTAGTTACCAGCAAATTTTATGCTAAACTGCATGTAGCGAATTTCTAAATTCTGTCTGGTTTATTTTTGTAACTTCTGTCTCTCTTCTCTTTTCCACTATCTTGAGCCAACTATTATTTATGATATGGTAGAGAGAAAATAAGAGAGATTAAGTTTTATGACTCAGAAAATCATTCAATTATCAGTGATAAAGCCTGTATTATCCACAAGTTTAACGTTTTGGGGAGAGCAAATAATGATTTTTGGTGTAGCATATTTCTGATGTATTTACATATTCAATACATCAGAATCTCCACAGATTAAAGTTTAGGGCATAAGAGCCATATTCATTAAAAGGCAAACAAAACCTCTACAAATTGTCCTAAACCTAACTAAAGGTACTCTGAAAAACAAAATGATTATCTAAATATTTTGCCAAGTCACCTGCATTCTTCTAATTTCTTTTTCTGATACAGGGGAATATTGGCATTGTCATTACATGAATTCACCATGAAGCTGATCACTCTCACAAAAGATGAACAGTATGTCAGTTGAAACACAGAAACATGAGTTTACCTCTCATCTCTCTGCTTTTAGTACCATCTACAGTATTATAAAAGGACAAAAGAGTCTTATGTTTTATTCATTCACTAAATATTTTTTAATTTGCATTTTTAATATTTTCTAAGGTGAGGGATAACAGGATTGTGGCAGAGCTGAACATTGTAACTTTATTGTACCTAGGGCACTCTTAAAACTCCCAAAGACCTATCTGCCACAAAGTACTGCATTTGCTTAACACTCCAGGTTATTAGCACATGTGACCTGTTGCACTTGAAAAACCCATGTTTTATTTAAGTACAATGGAGACATCTCCTTTTGATGCTACAAAGGTGAGAAGGTAGAAGTAGAAACAGTCTTCAGGAAGAAATACACACAAGCAAATGAAAGTAGTCAAAGCAGTGTTGGGGGTGTATATGGGGTGTGTGTGTGTGTGTGTGTGTGTGTATTCATGTATTTGAAATAAGATGGAAGAATCTCAGTGGCAGGGGGATATCTCAGGGAAAACTTAAGACAAAAAATATACACTAATGAAAATATTTCTTGTTTTTTCAGACTTTCCAGACCATACTGAAACATCACTGATCTTGTATTTCATTAGAAACAACAATATCTAAAATTAAATGTAATTCACGTGCATTACTTGCTGAGAGAAAGATGGATAGAGAGTGAGACAGAGAGAGAGGGATTGAGAGATTTAAGTTGATTCATTGGGTCAAACAGAAGTGTTGGCAGCTGCAGTAAAGAAGCTTTCCCCACATTGCATTGCCAGAGCTTCTCAGTTCTGACCCACAGTCACAGTGCCAAGAGCTGCCAGGAATGCCAAGTGTGTGCTGATTTTGTGATGTAGAGAAATAGGGATTTGGGTGAGAATACTTAATTGTTTTGAACGACTGTGTTTGGTTGGAATGTGAGCCAAAGTCTTCAGACATAAAAAGAAATAGTGATGAAAATCCTCAGGCACAAACATACTTTCCATTTATTGCCTGAAAGTAAGCAGGACATTTGAGTCAGCAGCACTTTGAGTTGACTTCAGGCCTTTGTTTTCTAATTATTATGGCTAAAGGAAGGTAGCAACATTTTTGTGTGTGTACCCTTCAGACTAAAGATATGTTCTCAGCTGCCCTCAAACATGGGATGTTTGTTCACCACTGAGGTTTTGTTTCTTTGTTATTTCTCCATCAAACTTAAGTATCAAAACTTTTTGCTTGTTATTTCCCATGAGCTTCTTAGATAGGATTTTAGGTGTTAGAAAGCCTTTTTGCTTTTTTTCTTAATAATTTAGAGTTTGTGAGTTTATTTTGTTTTGATTTGATTTTAATTGAATTAGGAGGAGACACTAGAAATTTAAAAAAAAATCTTGTACAAGTTTACTATATACCTTTAGAAAAGAAAATAACTTGAAACATTTAAAAATATTCTTACTTGTAAGAAAAATCATACAAAAATATAGTGTTTTAACTGATTTTTACTATAGAACATTTCAAAAATTTCAACACAACTAACATTTTTGAAGTACATTGTCAATCATTGAAAATGATCTTCAATATCTCTGTAATTTCAAGTACATTATGTTACTACCAATTAATCTGTAGAAGAATCCATAATTTTCTTTAGTAAACAACAGTTTTAACCTATTTCATCTGGTTCTGCCACGTGAGCATCAGTTTATCAGTATTATATTTGCATAATAACTTTATGAATACATCATATTAGAGAAGTTGATGAGCACCTTTTGTTTCTCAAAAAAACGGGTTGGTAAGATTGAATTAATGAGTAGAGGATGATGTTAAAAATTAGCATCTGATTAATCATGGACTGGACATGTTGAGTATCTTGCATAGCTCTTGTATCTTATACTATCTAAGTAACAGAGTGTAGGATCATTTCATATTTTTGGGACTATTTAAAATTAGATTTTACCAATTTTGACTGTTGGTACCATAGAGTTTGTGAGCCGTTTAGTCCTGCTTGAATTACTATTTCGTTAAAGATTATTAATCACCAGCTGCCATCACGCAGTGGCAGGTTTCCAGGATAGCACTCTGAGGACTCCTCTGTTCATCCCTCTGTCTCAGGGTGACATTAGTGTAGAAGCCTTTTTGGCTTCTTTGCAAAAGAACGTAATTGCCTCTAAAAATGTGTATGTTATCACCAAGTTTAAACTTAGAGGAGGTTCAGGGGAAAATATCCTCAGATATTTCATCCAGAATAACTTAGGTCATTACCCAGTGATGCTATTTGTTAAAAATCACATGGATTCAGGGAAAAAAAAAACGTTCCAGATTCTTTGTACTTCAAAAGCCTTTGTTCACCCTCTACATGCCCATCCCCCAGTGATACATTTCACCGGGTCCCTGGTGGTAGGGGATGTGGGAAGAGAAAGACGTTGGCCATTGAATCCTGTAAATTATTCGGTTGTACATTCTAGTGGTTTACATGTCGTCAGACTTCAGCATGCTGTGAATGGTGACACGTCAAAGGTTGCATTATTGGATAATAATGCTGCTCTGTAAAGTGTGGAAGCTCAGCTTCCAATGTTCCCTGCCAACACTGACAGATCCCACAACAGGTGCAAATTTGACTTCACACATGGCAATTGAGCAAGCCAAGCTTGAGTATTACCTGACTGTGCTTAAGTTTTTTCTTCTATTGCTGTCTGTGTTCTTAGAACTTCTAGGGATTTTTTGTTTTGTTTTATTTTTCACAGTAAAGAAAATTTGGAAAAGTTTATGAACTCAACTTCCAAAATTTTTCATAATTTCTCAGTCATCAAATATATGTTCTGAAAAATATCCTCATCATAATAACCAACTTATTTTCAGTTCTCATGAAAGTTAAATCATCTTTATTTGAATTTCAGATATATTTACATATAAAATATTCATTTTCAAATCCATATTTTTAATAATACATGAATATGAAGCTATTACCTTTAGTTTTTTCTCAAATAGTGTTTTTAAATAACTAGTTTTCAAAATGTTTGAATTCACTAACAGAATAGACAAATATCTAAAATAGAATCCGTTTGGAGAGTTAGTTTTTTATCTTATATCTGCTGTTTCTTTAAAGATTGTGTTTTCATCCAAGAATCCTATTATGACTGTGTTAACAGATTCAGTCAGATAAATAAAAGATGATGGCAAAAAGTTATAAGCTGCAGAATAAATTAAGTAAAGGTATGGTTTGTTAGCTCAAAAGAAAACAGTCTATTTTTGGTTTTAATGAAATACAATACTTGGTCTTTTACTCACTCAACAATATTTTTCATTAACTTCTTGGAATTGTGTTGTGAGTATATTCATGGTATTACATGGGACCACATAACTTGTAGTTGAGATATTTTTGTGGAAATACGGGTTTAAGAGAATGTAAATTTCTTTTAGGAAGGAGATGAATTCAGTTGGATTTCTGGAATCTGTGGATTGGCATCTTTTTGCCATGTCTGGGAATTAATTCAAATTTTACCTGTGCCCCATTCTTGCTGTTTTCTACTTCTAGAACTTGGGTTAGATATGTGATTTTGACATACTCACTTGATCACATCAATACATATCTCTTAACTTCTCTTTTACATTTTACATCTCTCTACCTTATAGTATATTATCCCACAACACAAATTCCCTACCTATGTATGGTAATCCACTCTTCAACCCATTTATCGAATTTTTTATTTCAAATACTGTATTTTTCATTTGTAATAGTTTTTATTCTTTTTTATATCTATGTGTCTTTAATTATATTATCAAACCTTTTATTTCTTAAAATATAAATATCACTTTTCTATTCTGTTTCTCATAATTTTAATTTCTGGATTTTTCATTTGTACTGTATTTTTCATTTGTAATAGTTTTTATTCTTTTTTATATCTATGTGTCTTTAATTATATTATCAAACCTTTTATTTCTTAAAATATAAATATCACTTTTCTATTCTGTTTCTCATAATTTTAATTTCTGGATTTTTCACATCATGACTCCTATCTTTGTTTCAGCTAGCTGTCACTCATACTGCCTTATTTTCATACGTCACTCATGATGCCTTATTTCCATACGTTTTCCATACTTCTTTTTTTAATGTTAGCTGCTCATTTTTCTTAAACTTTTACCTGTGAAAATTCCTTGACACCTGAGATATAAATTGAGAAAAACTTTGCTTTGCTTTTTGTCAGCGATCTGGAATTTCTAATGAAAATTGACCTCATTAAATTAAATTCTTACTTTGAGATTTTTTTTTCTGGAACACAGAGAGTAGGGAACCTAGACTCTTTTATGAGTTCTGGCTTATGAGTTTGAATTCTCAGGAAAATTTTTTCTTTTCCTCTGCTTTGAGCCATTTTTAGAGAAGGAAAGATGGTAAATATATTTCTAGTTCACCTGTATACTGAGGATGCAAACTTTTGGTGTTCCACAATGAAGGGTCCACAAGAACCAACACTCAAGTTTAGTGTCTTAGCAGTCCTCTCCAAGGTAAAAGACAACTTCTTGGTTTCATATACCTCTATGATCCTCTCCTTCAGTCCCTTGCCTTAGTGTTGCTTACTTTCTTGCCAACTCAAGTATATTCAAGATTTAAGAAATAGATGTTTTATCTAGTATTTAATATATTTTTTAAGTAGGACAATCAGTCTGGGCATCTAATCTGTCATGTTGCAATAAATGAAAATTTAAGTGGATTGCTTTAGTGACTGAGGAAAAATTAGATAGAAGGACCAAGGACATTGAACTCCCATAGACCTTTAAAACCCTGACAATTTAACTTATTTGCTGCTTTGGGGGAGGTAAATCAGCCCTGACAGCTCGCTTCCAGCTGAAATACCAGCTTCTATTCTAATATTAGTAGAGGAATTGTTTAATGATGTTAGTTCAGATTATTTTCCTTCCTAGTATATGTTACAGTTGTTTCCAAGTTTACCAAGAGTCTATATTTTCTAAAGAGACCAGTATCTGGTAATATCATGATATTAGTTCCAGCTAAGGTGATGTGGTGAATAGAGGTTATTAGAAACATATAAATGCAAATTGGAAATTTAGAAAACTCACAATCGACGTTGCTGCTTTTCATTTGAAGGTGTTTCAGAGCTTATAGATGAAAATTCTCAAAAGTTTTGTTTTTTATTATGATCTCTTGACATGCATAGCTCACATATTTTATTGTAATGCCCAGTGTTACATCAATTTTAGATTTGTTGCAGCTTGACTGAATTCATATTTATTTTCTATTTGATGAAAGTTTATGGAATAGATAGATGATTTGTTTAAAATAAATCTTTAAAATGTAGAGCCTGGACACATGCTGTTGTTTCTCACATTTTAGCATTTACCATGCTAACTCAGTGTAGAAGCTAGAGTCAGAGAACAGCTGAAACATGAAGCCTGGATTTGATTACTCTTTTTACTGCATACTTGCCATGTAACTTTGGGCTTACTGTACCACTAGTACTTCAGTTCCATGATTTGTAAAATGGTACTAACACTAGTAATAGGGAATAGAATAATGAATGTATGTAAAGCAGTTAACAACAATTAAATGTTAGCTGTTCTTGCAACACCTTTGATACTTTTATTAACTAAGTTCTCAATGAATAGCAAGGGTCTTATAAGTGATAAGTAAATTCAAGAGCATAAAGCAAAATAATTGCACAGTGCTCAAAAATAGGGAAGTAAGAGTAAAAGAGAATAAAAATTGCTTGAAATTTACAGTACAATGATAAACAGGTAGGATTTATAAAGTAAATAAGATATAATATACAATGAAATTTAGAATCTATCTGAAAGGGATATTTGTTATTCTTTTTTTTTTTTTTTTTTTTTTTTGTGGTACGCGGGAGCACAGCTCCGGACGCGCAGGCTCAGCGGCCATGGTTCATGGGCCCAGCCGCTCCGCGGCATGTGGGATCTTCCCGGACTGGGGCGCGAACCCGTGTCCCCTGCATCGGCAGGTGGACTCCCAACCACTGCGCCACCAGGGAAGCCCCGGATATTTGTTATTCTTAAACCATCTTCTTGGTTGCAGAGAAGTTTAATATTTGCATTTGAAACATCTAATATCCTTAACAAATAGCACATCTTCAATACTTTATAATTTTTAGTTTTATTTGTTACGTTTTCCTATAAGTAAAATATTTATTACAAAATAATTTTCTGATTTCCAAATATTTCTTTATCATTAGATTTAAGATCACCATAAGCAAAATTTACAGTCATAGTTGATAACTATGCATAATTTATTCCACTTTCCTAGTCCAGCTAACTTTTTATGGCTCCAGTAGTAGTATTTTATTATTATATTTTCAATTTGTATTTTTTTTTTTTAACATCTTTATTGGGGTATAATTACTTTAAAATGGTGTGTTAGTTTCTGCTTTATAACAAAGTGAATCAGTTATACATATACATATGTTCCCATATCTCTTCCCTCTTGCGTCTCCCTCCCTCCCACCCTCCCTATCCCACCCCTCCAGGCTGTCACAAAGCACCGAGCCAATATCCCTGTGCCATGCGGCTGCTTCCCACTAGCTATCTACCTTACTACGTTTGTTAGTGTGTATATGTCCATGACTCTCTCTCGCCCCGTCACAGCTCACCCAGAAGGTAATGAAACTCTTCCCTATTAATTTTCTAAGAATCACTTAATTTTAAAATGTGTCAATAACTGGTGCTCTCTAGAAAGATTTTATGTGCTTTGATAGTAGAATCTATTTTCATCTCCACTGTTTAACCAAAATAGCATCTCTAAAATATGGATTAGGGCTATTATTACTTTTCAGAGAATATATTTAAGATTTTTTTTAGTTGGTATAAAAACAATTAAAGTTAATAGAATTGATTTATTATTTCCTGCTTAGGGTACTTTGATCGCTTTTCCATAGGGTATTTAAATAGTGTGACAGAAATGCTATAAACCTGAAAGTCATAGAGATCTAGGTTTAAGTTCAGTTCTGCCACTTTAACCTGAGAGATTTTTTTGAATGAGCAATTTAATATCTATTAAGTTGTTTTCTCCTATACAACATGGAGATAAACACATAGAGCTCTGATAACAAGTATCACACAAAGATATAAAATGAAATTATATATGTAAAACACCTGGAACACTGTCTGATAATAGTTTTCATAATAATAATTATATGTGCTTGGATTTGGCAATTAGTAGTCATTAAAATACATGTGTGTGTGTATGTAAGCTTGAGACCTTTCTGAATCCTGTGGTTTCTAAAACAAACACTTCTGCTGACACAACATATAAAACACACTTAGACACAGATGTTTGTACTAGTATCTGCAAATGGCATATGAAATATATATGTATTTAAGTGCATTAATTGTATTTAACCCTTAAATAATATTAGCTATTTCTAAGAATGTTTTCCTTTTAATAAAGTGTTACCCAAAGTGTACTATCAGAACACTGGGTCACATGCTCTGTTTAAAGAATAAAGGAGGTACCACACCAAATAAAGTAGTGTTGCCTATAGTTTGTTGCCTATGCAACCTTACAAGATTCAAAGTTTCTTGTAAAATGTTCTAAAAATTCCAGTTTTAAAGAAACCTTTTAACATTTACTTCAAACACAAGGCTACCAAGATTTTTTTTTTAATTGAGCCATTTTTTTCCGATGTATTTATCAACATTCTGCTGAAGGAATGTTTCACTGAATAAACTGTGTGATACGGTGCTATTCAATTGCATAAAAAATTAATGTTAACCCAGAGACCAAACTGATATATGACACTAGAGATCTAGTTTGGAAAAAATTACATAGAGGCTGAAGTCCCAGATACGCCTAAAGTGAAGGGATCTCTGCTTGGATTACAGAATGTAATAAAAGAAAGTCTGATGTTTAGGTAACTAAATTTTGTGGGGCAAGATCTCATAATGACAGCTAAAAATAAAATATGGAAAGTCAAGGAGTGAAGCACAACAGTATCATTTTGAGAATAAAAAGAGTTAGGATTTAACTGGTAAATCTCTTAGTCTCCTTTTAGCTAAAGGAGGGAATTAGACATACGGCCTCTATCAGATTCTTTCAAGTACTTACACTTATAATTCTAATATAAAAGATGAGAATGAAGTGTATTTTCCTCCAATATTTACACATTACGTAATACTTTTCCTATTTATAACTCACTGTAATAAGTGCGATTAAATTTGACTGTAGTAAATGCTATTAAATTATTATTTCAGTTTTTAAAACAAAGAGTGTATGTACCTAGAGAAGAAGGAAGGAAGGAAGGAAGGAGTGAAGAAAAGAAGAAAGAAGGGAGGGAGGGAGGAAGGGAAGGAAGGAAAAAACTTGTCCAAAACTTTGTAGCTAGAAAATTGTCAGCTGAGTACTAATTTTGTGCTCCTTCTTCTATTCCCATTTATTGCCATCGGTTTCTTTGGTGGATCAGAGACATGAGGGAGTGCCTGGTATGGTGGAGAGAACAAACCTGACACTCTTAATTTCAGTATTTCACTTTTTAAAAAATATATGTGTCATGTATATAAAAACTATGTAAGAGGAAATTTTTGTTATAATAAAAGGGATATGAAATCCTTTTATTATCAAATTAAAAAAACAGCTTTTATTGTTTAACTATAATAAACGACTTGATTTCAAGATATTTCAAATTGGGTGAAACTTGAACAAAATTGAGGACTTCATCTGATGAGATAGTTGTAATAAGAAATTGTCTTTTTTAATGGCACAGTGTATTTTTATCAAAACTCATATATTATAATATGGATATTAATGAATTCCTATATATACTTGCTTTAAAGAAAGCAGGTACTATGGTATTTATAATAGTTGTGGTGCTAGGCATAATTTGATACCTGTAATGTGCTCACATACCTACACGTCCACATAAATGTATTCAGTTCACTGGCTTACAAATTTATTAAGAAACTTACTTCACATTGAAAGCAAAGATACTAGTTATTGGGAGAGCCAGAAATCTAGACCTAGATCTTGGTTGATATTATTCTAACTATTAAAAATATTATAAAATACAGTGTTTTGCTTATATATGAGGGTAGTATTGGCATTGAGAATAACCTGCACAGATGTTTGATCTTATACAATGTTGACTTTATTGAAAAGAGATTTGACTTTCTGTAAGTTTTATAGCCATAATTTAAATGGATACGTGTTTACACATATAAACAAATAAATAGTATAATTCTGCTAGAGCCTGGTTCTAATGGAAATAAAGATGCACACAGAAATATGTGTATTTTATATATATGTCTATTACATGCATATAGATATCTATTTTATGTATATATACACACATATACCATTCACATTAATTTTCCTAATTGATATCTGTATGCTTTCCCCAAAGTAATAAGTAAATAGAATCTCACTAAAATAAACAATATGAAATATTTGGAACAAAACCTCAAGCTCCTCAAGAAATTGTTTCTGGATTATGAAGCAAATAGAAATTGTGGAGAAGCTTTCATTTTTATCCTGCTCTTATATTTGCTAGCTTTTGGCGTTATGGCTGTTAACTTTTATTGACGTCATACATTTTTATGGTAACTGTTCAGCTTTCTGTTTGTTGAGGAACTAGACTCATGTTTCTTGAACAAATGCACGAGCAGATTACCACATGCCTTCAATATCTTTAAAGGACTTTTTCCTGTTTAACAATTTATGATTGATTTTTTTTGAAAATCAAATTTCAAATGCTTATTGGTACTAGAAGAAAAATAACATGTTCACTTTTTTTCATGGTCGTCCTTAAGATAGTATATTACCATTGCTATACTTCAAATAATCCCACTCAAATTTATCAGAAGGTAAATGAATGTTTCTGTATTTATAGAAGTCAAATACTCCATCATATCAGAAAAGTTGGGTATTTATGATTCATGTGCAATGGATAGTTTACATAATTATTTTACCCCTTTTGCTTTTCTCATTATAGAATAACTTTAAACCAGATATTTTGATGGCTTTCTTACTCTACTTTTTATTAAAGAAATTTAAGTTTGTATATTTATGTAGACAGTTGATGTATATCTCTGAAAGATATAGTTTCTATTAAAACATAATTACAATTACAATAACATCACAATAAAGAATATATTCTTAATATAATCAAACATTCAGTCAGTATTTAAACTTCTAATCTTCCCATAAGCGCTATATTTTACAAATAAATGCTTTATATGTAAGTTTTAAGCATTTGTTTGAATAAAGATCCATATAAAATCTCCATATTTGGATCAGTTGATATGTCTCTTAAACCTCTTTAATCTTTAAATTCTAAATCTCTTAGAGATTTTCCATTGGATGTATTTACTGGTGGGACTGAATAGTTTTTCCTGTACAGTTGCCTACAGTATGTATCACTCTGATTGCATAACTGTGGTGGTGTTTGTCATGTTTCCCTGTTTTCTGTATTACCTGTATATTGATAGTTAAATCCATCAGATGAAAAGTGGTCAGATTTAGATTGTGTTTGTTTGATTTTCTTTTTTTTTTTAACATCTTTACTGGAATACGATTGCTTTACAATGTTGTGTTAGTTTCTGCTGTATAACAAAGTGAATCAGCTATACATATACATATATCTCCTCCCTCTTGCATCTCCCTCCCACTCTCCCTATCCCACCCCTCTAGGTGGTCACAGAGCACTGAGCTGATCTCCCTATGCTATGTAGCTGCTTCCCACTAGCTAGCTATTTTGCATTTGGTAGTATATATAAGTCCATGCCACTCTCTCACTTCGTCCCAGCTTACCCTTCCCCCTCCCCGTGTCCCTCAAGTCCATTCTCTACGTCTGAGTCTTTATTCCTGTGATTTCTTGACAATATTAGTTCATGTAGGGAATTGGTTCCCTTGTCTCTTTTGATTCTTCTTAATGGTAGTTTACTGATGTATACTTTACATATTGTACACAAATATTGTATATAGCTTAATGAATTATGATTAATCTATACACCCTAGTAAGTAGTATCAATATCAGGATATATAACATACTTAGTACTCCAGAAAGTTTTCTCGTGACCCTTTCCAGTCAAGGTTCCTATCCCCCATTTTTCACACAGAGGCAAACACTACTCTTACTTTTTTTATCATCACAGATTAGTTTTGTCTGTTCTTGAACTTTGTATCTATTCTTTTGCATCTGGCTTCTTTGCTTCATTATGTTTTTGACATTTATCCATGATGTTAAGTGGATCAATAGTATGTTTCTTTTTATAGCTGAATGCTATTTCATTATATGAATAGATCACAGGACGTTTATCCTAGCTTCCATTGATGGATATTTATGGTATTTCTAGTTTGGGGCTATTATTAATAAAGCTCTGTGAACTTCTTTGAAGAAGACCTTGTGGAAAAATGTGTTCATTTCTCATAGAGTGGAATACCCTAGCATAGAATTGCTGAATCAGAGGGTAGAAACTGCAAAAGAGTTTTCCATAGTGCTTGTAAGCTAAACTCCCACTAACTTTGCATAAGAGGTCCAGTTGTACCACATCCTTGAGGTAACTTGTTATTGTCAGTCTTTTTCATTGTAACATTTGGATGGGTGTGGTATCTCACTGAAGTTTTAATTTGTGATTCACCCATAGCTAATCATGAACCCTTTTTAATATGCTAACTGGCTATTCAGATATTTTGTTTCGAAGTGCCTTTTCATATCTTTAGATCAATCTTTTAAAAATTGAGTTATTTTCTTTCTTTTATTGATTTATAGGTGTTTTCAAAAATATATTATGGTTGTGATTCCTTTGCCAGTTGTTGTATTGTTGAATATTTCACATTTTTATTATGTCTTTACTGAGCACTAGTTTTTAATTTTGATAGAATTCAACTTAATCTTTTTTCTTCTAAAATGATTATTACCATTTGTGACTTGTCTAATAAATATTTGCCCATTCTACATCACTAATATATTTATCTGTGTTTTCTTCTAGAAGTATAATAGTTTCAACTTTTATAACCTTAGCTTTTAAATTTAGATCTATAATCCACTGTATTAGTCTGTATTCTCCAGAGAAATAAAAACAGAGATATATATGTACATAGATAGACATAGAGATATGTGTCGCTATACATCAATAGGATATGTGTAAATCATATATATATATATATGTCTCAATAGGGTATATATAAATCATTTAATCGTATATCAATATTATAATATATAAATCAGTATATATCTATGATAGATATCAGTATTTATATCTCTATATATACCATATATCTCTCTATATATATCATATATCTATATGTGAAGCAATTTACTATAAGGAATTGGTTCAGGTGGTTATGGAGACTTAGATGTTCCTCTGTATTTTGGAGACCCAGGAAAACTGGTGGTGTAGTTTCTGTCCAAGTCTGTAGGCCTGAGAACAAGGAGAACTGATTGTGTAAGTTCATGCCAAGTCCAAAGACCTGAGGATTAGAGAGTCTATGGTGTAAGTCCCAGTCTGAGGGCAGAAGAAGGATATTCCAGTTTAAACAGTCAGTCCATGAATGCAAATTCTCCATTCCTCCGCCTTTTCATTCTGTTTAGGCCCTCAAGGGATGGGATGATGCCTGCCCACATTGAGGAAGGTAATTTGCTTTAGTCTACAATTCAAATACTGATCTCACCCAGAAACACTCACAGACGTACCTAGAAATAATGTTTAACAAACTATCTGGGCACTCCATGACCCAATGAAGTTTACAGATAAAATTAGCTCTCAACCATATCTTGAGTTAATTTTTATGTGTGGTGACTGGTAGGGCTAACCTGTTCAATATTTTAAATTATTTTTCATGATTATCTGAATATGAATATTTTCCTTATAAGGAATGATCATATGTGGGTACAGAGATAAAAATGAAGTGTCGACTAGATTTTAAAAATAAAATATGTAAATCTATATAATATAAAATATATGATATTAGAACATACATATAAAAAATATACCTCTTACATTATTTTTAGAGATAAATATTTATGTGTAGAACTGAGTGCTGTAGAATAAATGAAATTATTGTGATGTTCATAGGTCTACTATTTAACATGCTCAATTTACTTTAAGTGGTTTATTTCATAAGCTTTTATGACATTGATACTAAGATAGAAGTAATATATAAACATAGGAAGCAAATGGAATAAACAGAAGAACTATATACATTTTTCTTAAAACTTCGTTAAGCCTAAGAATTCATATTTTACTGCTTTGTTGAATCTGTGCTATGTGAGCTATAGTGAATATACCTCCCTGATATTATCCCATGTTACATAATTTTGTCATTGAAGTGGAAGAGGATTTGAGTGAAATAGTCTTAATGCTGCACCTTGGAGACGTATAAGACAAAGAACAGTGTTTTTGAGAGTATATTCACTCTTATATTTTCTCTGCAGTCCCAGTTCTTATTTTCGGCCTCATTTTCATGTATGTCATTTTGCAAAGCTATCTGTTGCTTTCATTAACCAAATACCTGCTTAGATAAAATCCAACCAGGGATAAAAACAGTTTGTTTAATCTTCGGCAGTAGTTGTTTTATTACACAGAATGTCTCTAGTGTTTTATTAAAAGAACAGCAGTGGTATTTGGTATGTGTGAAGAACATGTTTGCAAAGTATGATTTCTCTTCCCCCCACAGATTCCATGGTAGAGCATCGTGATTTTCTGTCTTTACAAACTGTTCACTGATCTGGCAAAGAAAATTGCCTTAACATGAATAAATAAGTATTCGTTCATTAGCTGTGCTTAATTAACACAAATAAAACTGATGAACCCAATGTTGAGTGTGCTGTTTCAAGCTTTCTATTTTATGAGCACCCCTCAGCATTTATGATTTATTAAATTTATTCAGCAAATATTAATCGAGTACCACCTGTTGATCAGAGACTTTGCTAAGTGCTGTGGATCAAAATATTCTTAGAGGAGTTTACCATCAGGAAAATAGATGACTAAATAAATAGTTGAATGACAGGTACATTGACAAAGGTTATGGGCAGTTGTGGGCTAGACAGATTGGTTAGACTGGAGCAGAGAGACCTATGGAGAATAATGAATAAAGAATTTGAAGAGATCATGGGAATGGCAGAAGTTAGAAGAGTTTAGATTTTTTGTTTTTAAGAAGGTAGACATT